>NC_056725.1:333615862-333623362 GCF_019279795.1 Protopterus annectens
ATTTGGTTGACATCATGTGTGTGGGTTAGGGGGTTGTTCATTAAATGGCCTGTGCAGACGTGGTGTGTGTAGGTATGGAGGTGCCCTAGGTGTGATGCTGATGTTTGTGCGTATGGATTCACACAGTTCTGCCATGTGGCTGCCCTATACAGGTGTATGTTGGACAGCTGTATACCATAAATGGCAGGGCGTACAGTTCACTGTCTCCGGCCAAGGATATGGGAGCTGCACCTGCCAGAGGTTGCATGGGCACCATCAGGCAGAAGCCAAGTTATGGAACGCTCCCCTGATGATGACATTTGTCTGCTGGATCTGCATCCCTGTTTGAACCAGCCAGAACCATGTGCACGTGGCCTGCTGCATTGTGATGTGGACAGCACCTTCCCTGTAGTGATGCTGCTGGTACTGCCACTACGGGAACAGGAGTGAAATGTCACATGTCCACGTAGACCTCCACCTGCTGGTGTTGCTGACCTACAACCATGTGGCTGACACCCTACTTCCACCACATGCTCTATCATAGACACCACAGAGCTGAGGATTCCCACCATCTCACCCAAACATCTATCCCTGAACAATGCAAAACAATGGTGGTCATCTGCATGATCATGGATGTAATCATGTAGAACAGGAAGAGTAGCCCACTGGAGCCTCAGACCATCTCTGGTTTACATTCCATACATGCTTGTGCCTCCATGATGGGCCAAAACATGTGTCTGGTGACACCTGCTGTGGCACTTTTGCTGGGGGCAAGATGGCCAGCAGACCTCCTACGAGCACCCCTGTCCATCTGTCTGTGTGGGACCCCACCAGTCATTCAGCTATGGCTGCTTTGTACAGACACATTTGCCATAGTCACCACATGTTCCTGTCCCATTACACCACGTGCAAACTGGCCCTCATCTATGGCCACTAGTAATGAGGTATGTGTGGGCATTGTGACTGTGTGCGGGATGGGGTGGATAAAAGTGGGATGCCAACCAATGGCACAGAAGCAGCCCCTGACAACCCTACCTGTACCTCACTAAGCCTATCATCATTGCCACAGTCTGAATGTTCACTAACACCAGTTTGCCTGCAGGAGGGACCCTGACCCACCTTGCCACCTGTGAGCAGCATACAAGACATCTAAATTAAGACCTGTACATTATGGTTTACTTCTACACACACACACACACACACACACACACACACACACACACACACACACACACACACACACACACACACAAACACACACACACACTTACAGGTGATGTGGCACAAAGATATTACACAGACCTTTCATTACCCGACAGTTGACATGCATGACATATGGCACTCAACAGCATGCAGTGCAGACATTTGTAATCATTGTTATCGACAATATACATCAATGTGATGCATGAATTGTGTTAGTAGGTGATGCCCCTTCCGCTGGAACATACTGCACCCATGTACACATTATTGCTGTGCACCTGTATGGCACACTGGCATGTGCTGTGCACCATACCTCACAAGTGTACAGACAATTGCTGAATATGTAGATGGCTGGCAGTTATGTTTGCTCTGTTGCTCACAACCCCTATGAGTTTGTCTGACACATAACTGGGATGATATGAGGTCTAATGTCACTAATTAAGGCTTGACCTTTTATTTTCAGATCTCATCATCAGCAGTGCATGCATGTTCAATAAAATTCAGGTACACTGACAACCTTCAAAGCTTCATGTGGATATGAGGAGTGTGCACACTCATGTTTACATGTCAGTCTCTTCTATGATATGCAGTGGGGCCACAATACTGCATCTGATAACATTACACACACCTGCTATGTGACATATGACCTGTGTAATCCAATGCAGTATCAAACAAATGTGTTAGTTGTGGAGATGTTGCATGAGATGCATGCAATATTTGGGTCATATAAGTGTGCACACCCTTAAAACAATGGTGTGTTGAAGCACCTGTTAAGTGACCTACAGCAGTCACTATTTCTGGAAGGCATATACTAGCATGGCCCATCTTTACTTGGCATTATTTGGTCTGTCTGACATACAAAGGTCCCCCAACTCTGCTAGATTGCAAGGTCAGCTCATGTGGACAGCCTTTGGAGGTCACACAGTGGTTTCACTATTGCTGGAGAGTCTGGGTTATGTCTAACACAATTCATCACATCGACTGTGTTCAGATAAAGCCATTCTTAGCTAGCTTTGTATGTATGATTCAGTTCACTGTTGTGTTTGAAGATGACAACCATCCCCATCCTCAGCCTTACTGCAGATATCTGACAAATATGGGCTACACCTGAGTGTTATTTTACAGTGTTCCAAATTCCACCTACCATGTCTACCAGCCTAGTCCCAGCTAATGAACAGCAACTCTAAAGGTATACACTGGCACCAGTAAGCTAAAAGTTGGGGATGGTGGCCCTGAGGTGGAGTGAGGTGTTGCTTGTGTACCACACATATCTCTATGAATACTGTCTGTAGGTTTGAGCCTTGCTCTCATGACACCATTACACATTGCAACACATGCCTTTGAGAAACTTGATCTTATGCTTATGCTACCTGTACATATCCCTGGATGTTTCATGTGGGACAAATCTTCCATCTGATTACCCTAACCCATAGGCCACATTTATGCAAAATCCTGCCGATTCTTGACACAGGTACTACACAGGCAGTATTTGCTAGACACTCCTGCAACTCCATCAGTGTTGCTGCATGTCTCTGGCCAGCCTCCATGACCTGTTTGCAAAATGTTTTGGCATCTGTTTTGGCTGGGCATCTGTTCATTTTCTACATCACTCTTGCCCCATATTTAATACACCTCTAGCTCACCGTCTGCACTGTTTGCCATGGTATATGCAAAGGTGGTGTAAGGTTACTTTTCACACTCCTGACTCCTACCTTTCAGATATGGGCTCCATTTCATGCTTTGTAAGATGTGTGCAAGCCATGGCTGCCACAGTTGTAGGAGACTGGGAAAATGTCATGGACATACATCTTGGACAGCAGACCATTACTTGGTGTGACATTGTGACCATGTACTCGATGGCAGGTGTGTACTCAAGAAGAGTGAATGCTGTTAGTACATGACAAGCTGCCTCCACAATATGTCATTTGGAGTGTGTGCACACATATGCTTCCAGTGTTTTGTAAGATTTGTATACTCCATATCTGTTGTTTTTACATCCATTAATCATGTTAGGACCATATTACAGGTTGTAAAAGGTGTGGAATGTGTTATTGTGGTCTGCCTTTGTATATTTTAGGAACAGTTCCATTGTAATAGTGGTGTATACACTGTTGTATCCACAAACTATCTTATCTGACATATGCATGTAGATACTGTACAGATACAGATGGATAAGCCCCAGTGTTCTAATTATGTGTACTGTGGACTTACCTGCATGATCCTCATCTATTGTGTGGGTGGCACCCACCTCCACAATGCTGTCTTCCACATCATGGCTTGTCTGGTGTGTGAGTGCCCCAAGGCTGGTGAAGAGCTCCTAGGCATGTGTCAGTGGGGGCGAGATGGCTTGACCCACACCTATGGCTAGCAATTCCATTGCAATGGTACCAGCTCGCTGATGAGCATGGAAGATGAAATCATTGTAACAATGCCACACCTGGTCATAATTTTGGCCATGCAAGCCAACATCATTTACCCTGTGGACGAGGTCATTCCGCAGGGTGGTCCTCGCCTGCAGATTCTGCGCTCTGCATCTGAATAATATGTTCTGCAATAGGTCTGCACCTATTTGTCCCTGTAGAGCCACTATAGCAACCTATTATGCGCTTTGTGCATTGCTGCTGTCCTCAAAGGGGGCTTACTCGATCGTTGGTGGAGGCTGAGCATACAGGTCAGGTACTGCTGATTCCATTTGGCTACAGTGGATATAAAGTGTGCACACCTTTGTTACAATGCCTGGTGTTTGTGCGATTGAAACATTACCCCACAAATGCTTATTTCCACACAATCCCCACCTGTAATGTAACCTATAGCCTACTCATTCCAATTGAAAACAGAACAATCTGTTCTGAGAAAACAAATGGGAAACAATACTCAATATAGTAAGCCAGTTGAATGTGTGTGCACACCCTTAAAATGATATGTTGTGTATAACACCTGCTGAGATGATTACAGCATCCGTTTACTTGCCTTGTGCTCTTAACATCATGACACATCTCCACTTGGCAATGGTTGCTCACCTTCCTTTAAACAGATTTGTTTCTTTTTCAATAGGATTGCTGAGGTTATGGGTCACATTTGAGGTGAGAAACATTTTGAAATTATGTTCTGTGGTCTCATTGGCATATAGCATACAAACCTGGCATTCCAACAGGGATGTGTACACTTTTGATATCCAGTGTATATGGGTGATGATATAGCTGTTAGTGGTAGGCATAGGCAATGGCTCATAACACAGTTGTACACTTCTCTGATTACTATCTGATAATCATGCATACTGTAGTACCCATATCAGTGTCATGGCAATGCAACAATCAGGACAACATGTGTGACCATGTACAGTCAAGAGGTCAGTGTATAGAAAATGCTGTCATATGCCCTTGTAAGACATTTTATGAGGAAGGGGTATTAAATGTTTATAACCTAGGCTGTTAGAACATGTGAGGGATATTACTAATAAGTTACATTAAGGTATATGGCACTATATTTTCATACATTTCAACATGGGGACAGTGGTGGGTTTGAGCTTACTGTGTTGTACACAGTTCTGTTTGTCAGGGTGATAGTACACTTCGAAGTGGAGGATTGCTATGTAAAGGATCCATTTACATTGTAACGTGATACGTTAACTACAGAGTGTAACTGTAGGCTGTTGAAATAAATCTGTAATTAAGTGTTGATTGCTTCTAGTCTTCAAGGCAAGTGTGTTTTTACTGTTGTACTACTTGAAGGCTTTGGCCAAGACAGCAGAGTATCCTTTGTTTTGCAGATTAGTTTGGGTTACCACCTGTCCCTCTTTGCGAGATATATACCCTCTTTATGCAGTTGAGTAGTGCTGATGACAACTGACATATGGCAAATGTCATGAGATGGTAGGACCAAGAATGTATCATATGTTTTATATGATAGCTGCATAAATTGGTTATTTTATATTTCAAACACTTAACTGATGAGAGATCTCAACCTTTAGTTGAGGCTGATAAGGGAGATTTTCCAGTCTTGGGACTTCACCTTAGTCTGCATCAGTTTCATATATATATATATATATATATATATATATATGTACATATATATATATATATATATATATATATATATATATATATATATATACACACACATACACACACACACACACACACACACACACACACACACACACACACACACACACACACACAGACACACACACACACACACACACACACACACACACACACACACACACACACACACACACACACACAATATGCTTGAATAAACATCAGACATAAGTACAGCTCAGGTGGCTTAGTGAGGCTATGGTATGCAGTCTCCTGGGTTCAAGATTTGCTAGAGCTGATTATTTTGTTGCTGAGCAGAACACAGTCTGTTGGATACAGACTGATTAAGGCACTTTTAAGCAGTTGTAAGTTGGTTTGCGTGGATTTGCGTGGCGATAAACCTTGCTAACTTCCACTTAAATATACTTACAGACAGTTAACTGTAAAAGTGCTTAATCTGTGTAGGCATCGCTTAGCAGCATGCAAACAGGCATAGTCCCACTTCATACTGCTTAAAACTGCTTTAATCACCCTGTTACCCTCAGCCACTGTTTTGACCAGCAAAAAATAATCAGCAATATCCAGTTTTGAACACAGGACCATGTACACCATTGTCAGAGTAGTGTACCACAACTCCATCTGAACTCTACTGCTGATTGTTTTTTTTTTAAATATATCATTGAAGACAGGTACAGAATACTGTGGAACCATTAATGTTTATAATATATAAATATGCAAATATAGATTTGTATGGTGATAGATACAAATGAAAAGTGTATGCATCACATATATCTTGCTGTACATACAAATGTAGACATTTAGAATATGTACATATATATCATAAAATAATATATATGTGCAGATATAAAGAAAATAATATACAGATATATCAGTAGTCATATATGTAAACATATATATATATATTCAGAAATAAATATATCTTAACATAATATATATATATATATATATATATATATAAATATATATATATATATAAATATTTATCTAGGTACATATACATTTTAAATATATATATATATATATATATATATATATATATATATATAGACATAAATATACATATATAGAGATATCTATATTTACATGTGTGTGTGTGTGTATATATATATATATATATATATATATATATATTTATCTACATACATACATATATATATATATATATATATATATATATATATATATATATATATATATATATATACATATACAAATGGTACACGAACCGTCTGCCCAGAGCTGTGCACGAGCAGTCAAATGTAGCAGCTTGCTTCAAAAAATATGTTCTGTGGTAAATAAACCACACAATCCAGCTAAGGATTCAACTTTAATGTCATTCCACAGTGAACAAATACACTTCTCACACAAAATAATGGCCCCAGATAGGAACTCAACAACAAACCAGTTTCACCATATAGGCGTCATCAGTGCATAATCATACAGGAAGTGACAGTATCCCTCACATATATACGCACACACATAATCCATTTAAAACAACAGTAACCAATTTCCCTTAAAAAATCCCAACACTATCGAAAACTAATTAAAGATTTATAACAAACATTTACAAACTTTCATTTACAAGTTTTCATTCAATTCTGGCTTATATAGTGCCCCTAATTTAAGTATCCAAGTTTTTTCTTTCCTGTCTATGATTTTATGTTTTTTAGTTGTTGATAACCTATCACACTGAACTCTATCTGTACCTACAAAAATAAAATGTGCCCTACCATGTTCCAAATAATGCTTATATAATGCACTACACACTCTTTTACAATTGATATCACTAATATGTAGGGCCATTTTCTGTTGTAAAGGCCTCAATGTCTGCCCCACATAAATCACTCCACATTTACATACTGCCATGTATACTACCCAATCTGTGTTACATGTAATTAAAGTATTGATATTATATACCTTCATAGTGTTCACTGATATGAAAGATTTAGTTCTGGATACCACTTTGCAATAAATGCAGTTTCCACAAAAAAGTACTGCCCCTTAATGTTACACTTTTTGACATTTGTCCCATAAAGGACCTTTTTTTTATATTTACTTAAATATTTACCAACATTTCTCCGTCTTTTGTAATAGTCCCAACTTTTCTGACCAATATTTCATAGCTCTTAACCCTCCTTCATGTGGAATGCTCATATATATATATATATATATATATATATATATATATATATATATATATAGTGACTGAACATCTAATGTGCTTAAATATGCATGTACAGGTACTTGAATATCATCC
>NC_056725.1:333628362-333890862 GCF_019279795.1 Protopterus annectens
GAACATATGTGGGTTAGTAATAGTCAACACAGTCCAGGATTAGTTATAACAGCATGCATAGATATTCCCATTAACCCAAAAAAAAACAGATTTGGAACAGTTGCATAGCAAACAGAACCCATGCATATATGGAACCACAGTGGCCATTACAACAGCATGCAGGTTACATTGATAGCAACAGGCCACCAATAATAGTATTTCTTCATGGAACATTAATAGAAACACAGCTCAATATTTGCTGAACAATAGGACATATGCGCCAACAGTAGGTCTGGTGTAAAACATACCCATTGATTGGTGTGTTTAAATTATTGTTGCAGATATGGTGGGGAGAGAGACAGATGTCAGTTAACAACTTGTATATCCTTGCAGTACTCATAACTTTAATGATCATTGCTCTAATCATTAATCTAAAGGTATTATTACAATACCCTATGGCCTTGGTTTGGGCAGTGGTATGTTGGTACACAGTTATACTTCAACCATCTTATAGCTACATTCTACTTGTCTTACCTGGTAGACCTGTGGAGGGAATATTTGTTAACACTACCTGACTGTTTCTACACATATTCCCCGATTCCTAGTTAAAAGTATGCACATACCTCTCAACCTCTTCATGCAAAACATATGGACAAAGCTTGACAAAATGGAGGTACAAATAGGGACATATTTTACATATTGCTTTTATAAACTTAGAAAGTTGCTAGAGTAACTGGATTTGTTTTAATGTACATTTTCTGAAGGATTTGAAGTTTGAAACTCAAATGTATGCCATTATTTAGCAGCTTCAATACCAAGATCATCCCAGTGATTTGCCAGGAAAAAAGTGGAACAGGGCAAAAATATGAGCTGAAAATCTAGATATTCTACGATAATCTGTACAGTTGAGAGGTATGATTATGCATACAGCTTACTACCAATTCTGGGATTCAAACCATGGCTGTGTCTGCTAAAAATACAATTTGTGTTTCATCAGAATGAGCTAGTGAGAAACTGCTGTTTCTTTCTTCAGTGTTTTCTGTCTAAGTCTCTCTTGGTTGTACAATCTGACCTTGTAATTACAACATTCTTATACAGACATTCCTAGACATATTTTTTATGTAGCACAGTGTGAGAAACAGTGGTTGACACAATAGTACTATTCAGATATCAGATCTTGGTGAATGCAACATGTGAGGCCATACAATACCAGAGTAAACACAACCAGTCTAGGACTTAGAACTTTATTGACAGGCAGTTACAATTCTCTTACCTGAAAGACATGTGGGGGGGAATGTTTGTTAACACTACCTGACTGTTTCTACACATATTCCGAAAATCCTAGTTAAAATTATGATTACAGCTTATTACCACTCCCGGGATTCAAACCATGGCTGTGTCTGCTAAAAATACAACAATTTGCATTCCATCAGAGTGACCTACTGAGAAATCGCTGTCTCTACTTTCAGTGTTTTCTAAGTCTCTCTTGGTTGTACAATCTGATCCTGTAATTACAAAATTATTATACAGACATTCCTAGACATATTTTTTATGTAACACAGTGTGAAAAATAGTGGTTGACACAACAGTACTATTCGGATATCAGATCTTGGTGAATGCAACATGTGAGGCCATACAATACTAGAATAAACACAACCAGTCCAGGATTTAAAACTTTATTGCCAGGCAGTTACAGTTTTATTTAAATATGACCTATATGGGACTATTACTGTCATGTTGTCTGGTTTATTCAGTAAAAACCATACACATTTTTTATAGTGCCAGGTGACATTTTACTCCTTTATATTTATTTGGTATGACTAGTACAAGCAGGATTGTTACTCACCAGCTTCGCAACACAGCCTTTGCAAACTGCTAGCATGGGCTTCCTGGTTCGCAGCCTGCTCAGCTGCAGCTGTAATGAAAATAGAGAAACATTTATGCATACCTATCCATCACATACACAGGCTGGACTTTGCTAAACAGTTATTGCTATGAATACTCACACACTGCTGGGACATCTCCCCTCTGTCTGGATTCTTGGACCCACTGTTTTAAGACATTCCTCTTCCTCCATTTCAAGTCAGCATAGTGGTACCAGACATGCTCACCAGTCTAAGGGATTGCAGCGGCACTGGTGAGATCACGGGCGAGACTTTCCTAGGCTTCCTCTTTATATTGGCAGCCCTGGTACTGGTCATGCAGCAGTCTCATGTCATAGTTTTTTACCAGGAGTCCTACCATGAACTTGGACTCCTGTATGCCCCAGCACTGCACCCAAAATATAGATTTATTTACCTTCCCTGACATCCCCCAATGTGCTGTAATTAATTTATTCTTGTGTGACTATACCGTATGGGGCACTTGACTTTATATGGGGGTTACACTACTTTATTACAATGACACCTCACATCTGGGCCTAATACACTACTCTGGTTGAGAAAAATAATATCCTTCTTATATAAATATACACACAATTTAAACTGTAATGTTTACACATACAAAATGGAAATGGCTTTGGTGAGGCTTCTAACCACTACCCTATTGCACTTATGCTTATGCTGGATGTGTACTCCTTTTTAACTTATCCTGCCATTTCAGCTGGGCTAAGCGTAGCTAAGCAACGGGCATACCCACACAGCTACGCTTAAAATTTATTGCCTATGTAAAAAAAAAATAATTTATTTGTTGTGTTTTTTAATTTGTACCCTTCAGAATATCCATGCTAATGCTGAACCTTTTATTCTATCAACTTTCTGGCTTTGTAGGGATTATTGTCCCTTAATGCTTTGTCCAGATTCCTTACTCTGATGGGTTGGGAGGTGTGCGCTATGTGCTTATGCTAAACCTGTCACTCCATCAAGTTTATGGCTTGGTAAGGATGATTGTCCCTTAGGGCTTTGTCCAGATTTCTTACCCTGACGGGTTGGGGGTGTTACGAGCGTTCTCACTAATTTCAAATTGCCGAACGGCAATTCTGGAGTGCAGGGGGTATGTGTGTTGTGAGAGCTCTGCTCTTAGACACACCCCCTGCATTCGTGCACAGAACCATGTCCATTTTACTGCACAGCAGCGCTCCTTCATGAATATGCATGGCATGCTGCCGTGCTGTATGGCAACGGTCCTTTCTGTGCATGAATAAGCTATTCCTGCACGGTAGCTTGCTGAATCCCTGGAACTGCTCAGTAAGTCAATCAGTTCTATAAGATGTTCTACTCATTACTGGCAACACTCCATTTGTCAGGATGTGCCAGACTTAAAAAACTAGTCTACAGATATGGGTGTGTTTCTGCTTGAAATCAAGTTACTTTACTAAATGTATTTTCAAGAGGAACAGCTGCAATTTGAATCAACTTATGATTTAATTAATTTACATCTCTGATCTGTGGAATATCATTGCTCTAATAGCCTACAATTCTTTACTTCCACAACATTTCCAGAAAAAAAAAGTTAAAAAACATAAGCTAAGCAACTAACCAAAACGCTAAACAAATGCAAATATCTTGAGAACTGTATGGGTTATGAAAAAGGTACAAACTGCAATGCTATCTATAAAATGTTTTCCTACAGAAAAGATAGTTGGTACATTTGTAATCTTTGGATCAGTACAGTAATATATTATCATACACAACAACCCAGAATTACAATTTCAGTAAAGTTTTGCAACCTACTTTTCATATACTGAAAACTTTACAGTTTAGCCATGTCAGATCATTTTTTGTTTATTCAAGCCTGAGTTTCATATTGCGGTAAGAAATTCCTTTCTGAGTGCTTGTTTACTTAATCATTTTCATAAATGTGAAAATGTATGCTTATTTGCATAAATAACAATAGTAATAGCACTTAGTATCTCTCCAGGTGTATAATCCATCTACAGCCCTTTGCCCTACATGGAGTCAGGATGTCACTTCAACAATGGCAATCACCTAGTGCTAAGGTTCGCACTGTCAGGAGGCTAGACCTACCACAGTTGTTCACCCACACCGCACACTTGCATGCACATTCACACCTATGGCCAATATGATGTGTCCAATACACCTACTGCATGTCTTTGTAATGTGGAAGGAAACCAATGCAAACACAGGGAGGACCTGCAAACTCTGCACATAAGGCATGCCAGCTGATGATCAAACCAGAGAACCTATTGCTGTGAGGCAATGACGCAATCCAGTATGCTACTGTGACACTCTCCAGGTGTACAATGTAGAATGCAAATTTTAATAACAGTTTTTAAGATAACCTTTGGTTTTGCCTAATGCCTTGCAAAAGATTCTGAGTCACTTCTGTTTGGAAATATTGATGTAAGTATTTAAATACTTTGCAATTACTAGCACATAATTCACAATGTACTCATTACAGTATTTAGCCATATCTAAAGGAAATGTATTTTTTTCTGATACCCAGAATGAAATTTCCAACCTGCTGCTGAATGAAAGTACTCTCAGATCTGAAAACTTGAATCAGATATGAAAATATAAACAAGCATTCACTAATACCTCCAATGCAACACATACTGGATTAATAGTATTAGTGTCATTTTGTTACAAATCCATAGCCTTTTATTGTCTTCTTCTCTGCCGGGGGTCACCACAGCAGAACAATAGTCCACAGAACAATTGGAAGTGGAGTCTTACAGTGTCAAGTTGCTAACCCAGTGCCCAACCTTCCACAGAAGGCACATGCACACCTATGGCCAATTTAGTGTGTCCAATCCACATGCATGTCTTTGGGATGAAACCAGAGCACCTGGAGGAAACCCACACAGTCACTGGGAGGACATGTAGACTCTGCATAGAAGGCGCCCAGCTAGGAATTAAACTGGAGAAACTCTTGCTGAGAGGCACCAGCACTAATCACTCCACCACCACAGCCACCCACTCATAGCCCTTTATTGTAATGTATATTATTTGGTAGTAAGTCACGTAAAATGATGCCATAAAGAGTTATGGGTGATAACTGAAAATATACAAAAAGACAACACAGAATTGATTAAGTTTTAATACATCTTATATTTTACCTCTTTACTGTACCATTATAGAGAAAAAGAAAACAATCAGATATTTTATATGGTTTTCATATTTATATTATTTGCCTCAACATTAACAAAACAATGTAGGCCTTACAGAGCTTCTTGAAGTTATAATAAATACATACGGGGCTACATATTGTCTTATACATGCACTGTTTGAGGTTTTACCACCAGTAGAAGACTGCTCTTTTAAAACATATTGAGTTTATTTAGTGCCATTTTTGTTGATTGTCTGTGACAAAATGGGGCTTAGCAATTATCTTGTTAAGGTGTGATACTGTAATCCCACAAAACATTATTTCTTTTTACTATAGTAATTCACTGGAATGAAGGATGTCTTATGTGATTCATGTACTCCATAGAGACACTTTGCTGTCATCAACTAAAGCTAAAATACTTCAAAATACCTTTCATATTGTCAGATATGGCTCAGTCTGGAAAGATCACATGTATTTTTATCAAATGCTTCTCAATAGCTATCAGAAAAAAATGGCCCTTTTATTATGACATCAGTTATAGGTACATAGAGAGATAAATAGATAGATACACAGATAGACAGCAATAGATATATGCATATATACTTGTTTTATATTGATCTGTATCTCTATCTGTCAGTATACAAAAATACACACACACATGCGCACACACACACACACACACACACACACACACACACACACACACACACACACACACACACACACACACACACACACACACACACACACACACACACACACACACACACACACACACGCGCACACACACACTTTCAAAATTCAAAATGATCTTTATTGAAGTATCTCACATATTCCTGCTAATAACTAGATCAGGCAATATACACAAACATCTTGGGCCAGATTCACGAAGGCTTGCACGGAGTCTAAGAGTAGAGTAAGACTCCATGCAGCCAACATGTCTGCCGAGCAACATGTCCGCTAGCAGGTGAATAGAACATGTCCAGGAAGAGCCGGTAGGGGCGTGTAACAGAGCTCCTTAAACTAGTCCTACACGTACAGGGTTTGGATGTGCAAATTACCTCAACTGCAGGCAAAAGCTATGCAAATGAGGTAAATTTGCGATCCAGGAAACCCAAACCTGTCCGAGTAAGAGTAGTGTTATTTGCAGAAATGTACTCAGTTGATAACTGAATACAGTTCTGCAAATAGCAAAACGGAGCCGTGACAGCTGCAAAAAAAGCATGCATTTACAGGAGGAAGCATGCCAATGGCCAAAAATATGGCCATTGGCAAAGGGAAGTGATTCCAAATAGAAATAAAATAACTTTTTTTTTTCATCCTGATCTCCTGGGTGTAACCGTAGCGCAGCACCGTGCAAACATGCTGCGCCCTAAAAACCAGAAAATTAATAATTAAGATCCACAAATGTGGATTTTATAGCTAAAATGAATTTACAATGCAAGTGAATGGCAGGCTGAAGACAACATGGCCACCGAGTAGAGGTTGCTAAGGGGGGAAGCTCAATCTAAGAGATGTAACCAAGCATTACTAGGCAATCCTGTGCAAATGAGAGTTAGGATATTGAATCGCAAGTTTACATAGGAAATGAGCACAGTCAGTGGAGTGTAGGAGTAAGATAAGGGGAGTAACAGAGTAGAAGATAGGTGACATCATGAGGGGGGGTATGTATGAAAGGAGTGAAGCTCATTGGAGCAAAGTGTCATGTGTCAGCCGACAATTACATATTATTGAAAGAGGTGTGTCAACAGGTAGGCCAGGTAAAGTCAAGAAATGAAAGGTGTATGCCGTGGATAACACCAAAGTTTCTTGCTGAGCGTGCATGCACGTGTGTGCATGCCAGTAAACCCGAGTAAGACAGTGTGCGCGCGTGTAAGTGTGAGTGGATGCGTTTATGCCGGAGTAAGCATATGTAAGGTTGTGTAAACAGTTGTAAGCACATTTGGGCTGATGTGCGCATGTTTTAACAAGAATAAGCAGGTTTTAGTCCGTGTAAGCATGTGTGCGTGTGTTAGCTGCTGTGCGCGTGTTTGCGCTTGTGTGCGGTGCTCCCCCCTCAGGAAACAGAAAGGAAAAACGAAGCACACCAAACAGTAGGGAAGTTACCAGGGAGTACTAGCAGCACTAGCAGGTGAATACAATCAGAATCAGGCAATTACCCAGACAGAACACTAGCCCAGCCCAGCCCAGCACTTAAAACACTGCAAACAACAGTTCATTATGTTTCTCTCAAGAGATACTGCAACACTGCAGTAAGCTAATAGCAGTGAAAACTGAAAAAGCTGTACTGAGGCAAAAAATGTTAGGGGCTGCCATTGCTGTTATAAGGTGACATATGCAACATGCTGAGGGTGGTGATGATGCAAATGCTGCTGGACAACCTACAGTGAGGAGATGGAGAAGAGTGTACAGGCCCAGGGTAACCTACCAGGGGCTACATGAGCTGGAGATAGTGGAGCGCTATAGAATGGACAGAAACCTCTTGCAGCAAATTGTTGAGCTGTGCAGGCCACGCCTCTCACACAGAACCAACAGAGGGGAACCCATCCCAGTGGAAACTAAGGCATGTGTTGGCCTAAGAATATTAGCAACAGGTACCTTCCAGAGACCAACTGGTGATATGATGGGAATATCACAGGCATCAGCATCCAGGGTACTGCACCAGTTCCTGGATGCCATGTCAGCACATGTCGGTGATCATGTATACTTCCCCAATTCCCGTGAGGTATTGGCCAGCAATATGCATCTCTTCCAGCAAATAGCGGAATACCCTGAGGTAGTGGGTGCAATAGACTGCACTCACATACGCATCAAAGCACCAGCAGGTGAGCGGGGTAGGGTCTACTTCAACCGCAAGGGCTTCCCCTCCATCAACTGCCAGGTCATGTGTGATGCCCAGGGCATAATACTGAATGTGTGTGCTGGCTGCCCTGGAAGCTACCATGATTCCCATATCTGGCATCTGACGCAGCTGTACCAGACATTTGCCAATGGGGACATCCCACATGGCCACCTAGTGGGGGATGCTGGCTATGCACTGGAGCCGTGGCTGATGACACCCATCAGAAACGCACACACACCTGAACAGGAATGCCATAATGAGGCACACGCACAAACACGAAATGTAATCAAGCGTGTGTTTGGGCTGCTCAAGTCACGGTTCCGGTGCCTGGACACATCTGGTGGAGCCTTGCAGTAATCACCAACTACATGTACCCAAATTGTCATGGTATGTGCTATGGTACATAATATGATCCTGCAAAATCATCTGCAGCAGGACCAGAATAGGCCTGGGCCAGACAGCCCCCCACCATTGCCAGGGCCATCACAGGCAGAGCATGACCCGGATGAGGAACAACCTGAGCCTGCCCCAGTAGGCAGAAGGAGGTGTGCCCAGTATGATATGGCCTTGGCAAAGAGGCAATGCATAGCACATACACTGGCTCAGTAGGAACTCTGGAAATGATGACTCTCTCTGACCCGCACATATAGTAAAAGGGATGCCTACGTTGACACTACCTGCAGTCAAGCATGTATAGGGAGTGTAGTATGTGCATCTGACATAGGCAGCCCTGCATCAACACCTGAGGCATGATTGCCATGTGTTAAGCAATATAAAGCAGTGCTAAACAGCATTTACCATTATGTAGTATATGTAAACCAAATCGCACACACCAACTAGTACAAATGTGGTCAATGTTGAGTAATATTGGCCAACGTCCAGCAATGATGGTTAATATTAAGCAATGCTGGACAAGCTGGGTCTAAGTAGGGCATAGCTGAACAAAAGCCAACATGCTCATAGTTGCTCTACAGGCCCTTAAGCAGTCTGGTCTGCTCAGTATGAAAATATAAGCGGTGATGGTCCTCGAACCCAGGATACTGTGCACTATAGTCATAGTACTGAACCACTAATCCATGACAGTATTGCAGTGGTTAACCTGTATGAAGAAATGTTGATAAGCCTATGCAAAGTATTCCATGGAAACCCTGCAGGCACAGCATAATCCCTGTCGAGTTATGACACAAAGGTGAGTCCTGCAGTAAGAATAGAACCTGACTTTTAACACACACAGTACAAATGTTAATATTGGACATGTACACATACATCAACAAATGTAGTGGACATCAGACAGCAACATACAGAAAGGTCACACTGGGCACGCTCACACACTTGAATACATGAGATAAATGTCAGGCAACAGAACACTGACAGTCTGAACTGGGCATGCTCACACACTTAGGCCATGTTGGAATACAGCAGTGGGCCACACATATCAGGCAGTTGCATGTGTTAACCCAGGAACCTCTCACTATCCAGCAATCTGCCCTGTGCACACACTTATATGAAAACAGACACGTATATAATATAGTGGAACCCTGTCATAATCAAATATGTTCTGCAGATACCTAAGCAGTTCATAGAAAGTGGGAAATCAAAGATGATAAAAACCTGCAAACAGTATCAGCAATAAACATTGTGCATCATGAACATTGTCATAGGTTCAGAGGTTGATACTAGGCTATCTGCCCTAGGGCATGTTCAAGCATAGCCAGAGTGTGTTTGGGTGCTGCAACCCAGTCAGATCAGAACACTGTGCCCGTGAATAGTAGGTCACACAAGATAGCCCATTTACATTTAGTGTATTGTGCCTCTGTCTAGCAGGGACCCAGAAGATATCCCATGGGTACACATACGATCACCCATCCACTTGTCAAGATGTCACCTGTAAGTGGTCAGTGGGTGGCTCTGCTTATGCAAAACTGAGACTACACTCTGCAGTGAGTGGAGCCTTACAGATAATAATCTGTCCCCCAGCATGCCCTATCAACATCTGTGCTGAGGTATATGTCCCTGGAGTGTGTAGCTCCAAGGGGGTTGGATATCCTGATGTGGAGCATGTCCATTAATTCTGGGTCAGATATTGCCTTAAACTACAGGCACACAACACATCCGTGTAGGTGGTAAGTGACTGAGTAGAGCTGGAGTTACTGCATCTGAACTGTGCAGGTCATCCGTGTGAGTCCCTACATCTGCTTGATGAGTAACATTTGTGGCCATTACAGTTGCTGCAGGTGTCAGGTAAGGTACAACCCAAATGTGGCATAGTAACCAAGCATGGTTGTGATGAGTATAGGGGCACAATGACCACACGTGATCAACATGTGAAACCATGTGTGGGATATGGTGGGCTATGTAGAAGTACTGTCTAACCACTTTGGCAATGTGATTGTCAAAGGCGAGAGTATGAACAGGTCGTGTCCCCAAACTCGTAACAACTACTACCATATGTAATGGATTACTACCTATGTGGTAATGTGTGGGCATGTTGTCATTCTCAAAGGAGATGACTATGCAACTAATGGCATGTAGCCATAGGCCATGGCTCAGGCACCAGTCACCCTATCTCTATGAGACCCTGTATGAGTATGCATGTGCCATCTGGAGAGTTGATTATGGCACCCAGTTTGCAGTCATCTGCGAACATGGGCAGCCATATCCCTCCTGTGATAGCCTGTACATCACACAAATATATACTGAACAAGAGAGGTCCCAGGACTGAGCCTTGTGGGATGCCATGTGTAACTGGTGTATAGTCAGACATGGCACCTGCAACACTGAGAATGTGGGTGCTATCCCTGATCCAAGTAGCAATCCATCATGTGAGATATGTGTCGATATTGATGCCAGTGAGCCTATGCATAATGGCCGTGTGGGGTATTGTGTTGAAGGGTTGTGCAAGGTCCAGGCAGGCTGTGTGGACAACCATCCCAACACTGATGGACCTGGTAACTGTTTAAAGAATACAAACAGGTCCAACAGGCAAGATCTGCCCACAACAATGCTGTAATGTGTAGGACCCAGTGTCTGTAGGTTTCCCATGTCTATGTGCATGCGTCCCATTACAATACGCTCCATAGCTTTGCAGAACAGGCTAGTTAGCCCTATAGGCCGATATTGTCTGTGGTCTGTTATGGCAGTATTCAGTGGAGCGGGACCACTATCGCTGTATGCCATTCCTTGGGTACGAATCCTGCAGTAACCTTGAAATCAAACAGTGACATAATGTGAGGGTTACGTCTGTCATGAAGGCCATGTACAACACAGGCCAGGACACTGTCTGGTCCCATTGATGCTGTGTTGTCCGCTGTGGGGGGGGTGGCAGCACTCACCTGTTTATTCGTGATGTCAGGGAGGTTACAATCTGTTGGGATGGACAGTACCTCCTTAGGGGGGATGGGGGGAGACATCTGCATTGAACCTGTTTGCCAGGATGTTGGCAATGTTTGTGGGTTCAGGGTATGTTCAGTCAGTATGCAGTAACACACAGCATATCAGTGAGTGTCCAGCCAGGTACTCGAATTAACTGAAGAAGGCCTTGTGAGTGTCCGATGTGTCTGGTGCAATTGTCTGTTAGAAGCGGCCCTGACATAAATACACGAGTGATTGTAGCTGTCTGCTAGTACAGATCACAGATGCCTTCCCTATCTGGGATTGTGCTCTATCATGTAGTAGCTTCCTCCTTTTGTTGTATAGTGTATTAATGGCCGGGGTCCACCAGACAGGTCCCCTGCCATTGGAGTAGTGAGTCCAGGTGTTATTTTGGATAGCATGATCCATGCAGTCCACTAGGTGTCCATAGACTGTGTATGTAAAGGATTCAGCAGTCTGAGCCATACTTAGCAGTGACCCAGGGTCTCTGAAGGATACCACCGTGGTATGGAGAAGAGTGACGTTTGTTTTTGGGAAGTTCACCAAGATTACCCCGGATGGGTGTGGGGATGGGGTATGGATGTCCAGTGAGATAAAGTATGTTTTTTCCTTACCAATGAGGGGTATATCATAGGTGTGGAACATAGAGTCCCCATGTTGGTGATGATCATGTCCAATATGTTGTCCCGTCTTGTGGGTGTGGTGACTGGTTGTGCCATAGCATATGAGTTTACAAATTGTAGCAACTGTTGGGCGAGGGTGTTGGGGCCTGAGTACTACCCCCAGTCAATGTGTGTGCATTTGACATCACCCAATATAATGGTGTTTGGGGAGACCGTCATATTGTCCAGTGTGCCCCAGAAAGATGAGTGTGGTTGCTGAGTTTGTGAGTGTTGTCTGTAGCAGGCAACAAACCAAAAGGCAGATTTGCACAATGTTAGGTGCTTATGTATGGTCTGTGATGCTTTGTGCAGTGCTACCAACCCGGAGGTATGTGTATCTGTGATGTATATGGATACACCCCCTATTTGTGTTGGCCATTCCGAGTTTTGTGGTCAGAAAGCATGGTACAAAATATAACCTTGTAGTGCTGATGTGCATGTGGGAGCCTGAACCATGTGTCTGTTAGTGCACAGATATTGCTATTCTCCATACTGAGGAGATTCCTGAGTGTGGTCAATGTGAGGGTAATACATCTGGTGTTGAGCAGCATTACCCTCAGTATCATGTACTCTGTAATGTCTATGGAGGTGGGTCTGTCTGTTGAGCCCCACTTAAATAAGGCAGTATGGTGGAAGCAAGTGCCTTAGCCAGTATTCAAAAGTCCAAGGGTGACAGGTGCAAGGTATATAATATATATTTGTGCATTTTTTATGTTTGCATTTGTTGTATTTGTTATAGTATTATAGTATTATTTATATAACTTCTGCTCACTTTCAACCCAGTACTATGAACTGGTTAATTAGTTTATTAATTGGATGGGGGTTGGAGTCTATTTAATTAATTGTGTGTATAAAAGGGAATGTTTTTTCACTATTACTCTTGTACTCATTGAAGGCTGTGGTGGCCGAGGTGCTAAGACAGTTTGAATTTTTTATTAATTTTTTCAACGTGAAATCCGTGTTGTTTTGGGGACTTTTTAGTCTTTTTTAAGACTATTTTGCTGTTTCTTGTTGTTGCTTTGGATTATGGATTCGGATTCCTTGTTGAACATTCCCAGAGTTTTTCGGGAAGACTCCATTCCTATTAATAATGGCTCTGCTACCCCTCCGGTTCCTGGTGGTTCGGGAATTCTAGGTGCATCGGGTATGACTTCACAGAAAACCATGGATACTTTTTTGGTTCATGGTTTACCAGCTTCTACTTCAATTACTTCCCCTCATGCTGCTAATGTGACCAACGTTCCTGCTGTTGCTCAGATTCTGTTGACTTCAGCTCAAGTTCTGAATGCTGGTAGTACTGGAACTGTCTTGCCTACAACTGTGTTGACAGCTGTATCTAATGGTGAGTTTATTCCTGCTGACCGCACATTCAAATTTATGGAAGATGGAAAACAAAGACTTCTCAACCCATTTGGGGCTCTTGGTGGTTCCATTGCAGGTATGTTTTCTCAAGAAACACAGGAGATTGTGGACAGTTTTGAAAAGCTTATCTTTCGGGAGACACGCTATCATTTTAATTTATTTAGGTTTAACAAGGTATACTGAGTTAAATATTGCTCCACGAGGGTTAAGGGCATTTAAAAGCCCAGCGACTCCCTTTGACACTTCAGATAATACTGATTTAATGTTTAAAGATTGGTGGTTAGCCGCAGCACATACTTGTGCCATGGAATGGGTAAACATTTTAGTGGAAAGGGAGCAATTATTACATAATAAACTTCAGAAGGAGCTACAGAATATGCATTCAAAACTGTTAAGTGAAATAGAGGACCTAAAGGTTAATGATATTTTTAAAAATCTTAAAGAAAAATTGAATAAATTTGAGAATGAACAGGTCCACCTTAAATCTACCAAGATTAAAAGAGACATTCGGGACTACACTAATGGGCAGGCTTTCCTGTGGAAAAAATAAACAAAATTTCCGCTCAGGGAAAGCGGGAAAAATAAATCACAATAATAAAAAACAACTTTCTGTTTCTTTTGCCTCATCTGAGGGGGTAGGCTTTACTACAGATTCAGAATGGGGCATTCATGAATTCCCCCCATTACCGGGTGCACAAGATCCAGAAGCCCACAGACAGCGTTTTCGTGACAACGAAGAGAATACCAAAAGAGGTAATAAGAAAAAAGTAACTGGTTTCTGTTCTCCTACGCGTGAGGGACAATTTAAACAAACATTTAAACGAGCCAGATGGAACTAATGTATCTTACTCTATCTTTCCATCTGCTACTGTATCCAATTTTGTTAATTTATCTGGGTCTGTGTTATCAAATGAAGAAATTTCAGTTCTTCAATTGGGTTTAAAATTTGTGCCAACTGTCATTCCTAGGAATTATGTTATAAAGCAAGACATTTTTAGATTTATTAGGAAGTTACATTTAAAATGTTATTTTCCACAAGGGGAGAACGAGTCTATACATATAATTGTATGCATAGTTCTGATAGTGATGTGAGTGATGACAGTTTCTTTTCTTGTTTATCAGATGATGGTGACCTTGTTTCACCGAATGCATATACATTATTGAATACTGAGGGGATTAATTTTCGCAGTAAATTTATACCTCCATATACTAATAATACTGTTATGCAATTTTCTGAAATGCTTCACTTTTCACTTCAAGAATTAGTGAATTCATGTGATAAAAGTTCTTGGCACTTTAACATGACAAAAAATGAATGGCTTGCTTAAAAAAAAATGATGAATAGAAATAATTTAATTATTAAGCCTTCTGATAAAGGCAATACAATTGTTTTACTTCACTATACTCAATATCATGATATGTGTATGCAACATCTAAATGACACTCTAACATATGAGATTAGCGAACAAGTAAAATATTTGAATGCTATGAATTAGTATTATTTATATAACTTCTGCTGGTGACAGGTGCAAGCTATATAATATATATTTGTGCATTTTTAATGTCTGCATTTGTTGTATTTGTTATACTATTATAGTATTATTTATATAATGTCTGCTCACTTTCAACCCAGTACTATGAACTGGTTAATTAGTTTATTAATTGGATGGGGGATGGAGTCTATTTAATTGATTGTGTGTATAAAAGGGAATGTTTTTTCACTATTACTCTTGTACTCATTGAAGGCTGTGGTGGCCCAGGTGCTAAGACAGTTTGAATTTTTTATTAAATTTTTCAATGTGAAATCCGTGTTGTTTTTGGGACTTTTTAGTCTTTTTTAAGACTATTTTGCTGTTTCTTGTTGTTGCTTTTGACAGGTGCAAGCTGTCCATAGGGAAACTACGTGGCATGTCGAGCATGTCACCCCAGGCTGACAGACACTGTATCCCCTTTGAATAACACCAATATGTTAGCCAACTGTTAAACGTGATCAGTTTGTTGGTATACTGAGACATCATACTTGGTGAGTGTAAGGTGCTAGACAAGGTCAGGGTCATACCAGCCTGGGCTACATGATCAGAGAGTTCCTCTATGTATCATGTCATGTGGTCCAGGGAGGAACGTCTGAGGTTGTATGCACCAGCATGGACAATGATGGAGCCAGTCCTGGACTTGCTTTGGAGTGACCTGAGTGCATGTGTTATGTGGCGGAGCCTTGCACCTGAGAGACAGCTCTAAGTGACTATTCCCTTGTTTGGTCTAGTGAGTGTGACATCAGTGTGTCTGACATTAAGTGTCACCCATTACAAGTGTATCAGTTGTGTTGTTTAGCCCGAAGGGCAGTGACTGTGTGGCACACTGACATTGTGAACTATGTGATATGTGGGTATTGTAGTGGGGTAGCAGTTGTTTGTGTGTCTGCTTTGGAGGTCTCTGCTGCTTAGGCAGAGTGTATGTAGAGCCTCTGTATGTGTGATAATGTGGTTTGATTGCTGTCACTATCGGTGTATGTGAGACTAATATGTGGTGTGTGTGGTCACCTCCACCACCTGATAGACCATGCCAGTCATGGGTCAAGAGAGCTCAGCCTTCTGTATGTCAATATTGTTGCATCTCTCACATATATCTGAGTGTGTTGGGAGGACGAGAGGGTTGTCTGTGTACATGAGGCAGATGTGACATTGTGTTATAACCACAATATGCACTAGCTGGACTGGAGAGTACACACAAAACCGACCCCTGGACATGCCAGTATATTATGATGACATACTCTGTAGCCTGAACACAAAGGATCAGTAGGGTGTTAAGTGTGTAAATGAGTATACCGGGATTAGTGCTCAGGTTTGTTGGTGTTTTGTAAAGAGTAGCTAAGAAGGAGTCCAGACCGAGAATCATGACATGTCCTTCAGCTATGTCATAAATAGTAATGTACACTCATATATGTCCTGAGTCAGGGCCAACTGTACCATACTGACAATGCTGACATCCTGTCAGACAGGCCCATATATACATAACCAGCTCCCACTGACGATAGTACCTAACATCATACCAGGAGATATCATGTGTAGAATGGCTGACCAGCTCCCCCCAAAGCCAAAAGCATGGCAGCAATTGGATTACAATGTTTCCCAATATGTGTCATGCATGCACTAAAGAATAAACAAACCCTGCACCTGAACAGTATGTTGAGCCTCACCCACGCCACAGGGTCTGGAACCGTTGAATGTGTTACAGCAACATATGGCACTCCCCACAAGTGTGGGTGCACAACACACCATGGGAAATATAGTCCAGTAAGCCTATAAAGTGTGATCTGCAAGGCCATGGAGTGCATCATGGCTGAAGTCATAAACAGAGCTATTGGAAGCTGACAAACACACAACCCTACCAACTGTGGTATGTTCATGTGCAGATCATGGTTCCCAAACATGCTACACTGTTTGCAAGGCAGCCACCCAGGACATACATCACTGAACAGAGCTACACATGTCCCACATAGACTTTGCATAGCTCTTCATCAACATCACAGACACATGTTGTATCCACAAAACCAACAATCTGTGCATAGATATGTGTTGACATATGAAGGGATGTCAATGTGTCCACAGATAGATCACACAAGGTGCGACTCACAGGGTCCTGTTCTAGCTGTTGATACCTGCCGACCCACATGGATCATTCCTGGGATTGCATAAAAGAAAGTGCACACACATTCCCATATCCAGTCTGATGATGTCAGCATCCTACAAATATACTAGGAGAACAGAAGCCACCCAGTAAAGCATATAGCGTGTTGTGTTAATGCGTATCACTCTAGTATCATAACATAGTTAGGAAGGGGTATGAATTCTGCAAATGCTGACAGTGTGTGTGTGGGGGGGGTGTGTATGTGTGTGATTTCCTTTGAGAGGAGTAACCTTTTTGGAGACTGGGAAAACACATTAAAAGAGGCACATCCCTCTTTGGAATGTCTGATGATGTCAGCATCCTACAAATATATCAGGTGAACAGAAACCACCAAGTAAAAAATATAGCACGCTGTATTAATGCGTATCTCTCTAGTATCATAACATAGTTAGGTATGGTTTTGAATCCTGCAAACGCTGACAGTGTGTGTGGGGGTGTGTGTGTGTAATTTCCTTTGTTAGGAGTAGCCTTTTTGGAGACTGGAAAAACACAATAAAGAGGTACATCCCTCTTTGGAATGTCTGATGATGTCAGCATCCTACAAATATATCAGGAGAACAGAAACCACCCAGAAAAGAATATAGCACGCTGTGTTAATGCGTATCTCTCTAGTATCATTGCATAGTTAGGTAGGGGGTTGAATCCTGCAAATGGTGGTCAATGCAGTGTGGGTTTTGCTTTTACTATGGTATGACATATGATTAAAACAGTATGTGCATTGCACACATCAGGTATCTGCGTGGCAAATGAATATGTGTACATGTGACCTAAATCAGTACATAGGTGTGAAGCCTGCATACTACATGAATACATTTGTGTCCTTCGACAGATTGTGCCACTGCTTCTCAGATCATAGGTCACATATGTATGTATGCAACAAGCCCGGCCACTGTAGTGATCCGTGGCCAAGGTCATCTGTGCCACACACACCCATGACACGTACTATAGAGTACTGTGAATGAGGGTAATTGCCTGGGGTATATGTCACACATGTTCATACACAAGAAAGACTGGCAGTAATGGACAGTCATTATTGGTGTACAACAGCCCTGTGGATATGCATGCAGGCCGCTAATGTGTTATGTGAAACACCGATGGACCCCACAATACCTATGGATAAGTGGATACCAAGGGACAGATGACATAACACGTGTCTGTCTGTACACATTGGTACCCATCATACATGTTGAGGGCTACCACCTATGTAGTACTGATGGGATAGTATGTCTAGTAAATGTGGTTGACTATGCCATAGTCAGCTTACAACTATACAGCATGTATTGGACAACAGGTATCTGTCTGTATGATACCCTTGTGTAGGATATGCATCCCATCCAGGGAATGCAGTGTAGGCCAATGCATGCATTTCCAGATGTGGATGGACATATCCCTAGTGTGTTTGCATGTACCTAAGAGGGCTATATGCCACACAGGTGTGGTCCCAGGAATGTGTGGTGGTCAATACCACTGGTTACTGTTATAGTATAGTACCGGAAGGATCCAAATGTTACTGAGTTCCCTACAACTGTGTGTCATTTGTCAGGACATCATCTAATGATTGGTTATAGTCATGCTGTTGAGGTGGTGTATACTACCAGACTGCAGATCATTGACAGATATCAACAGTATCACCCACAGCATAGTGTCAACCCATGTCATACACACATGTGTACCCATGTTAGTAAATATCTGTAGTAGAATGCATACTGGCCATCGAAAAATACCATGAGATGTTAACAATGTGTAGAACAGGGTGTGTCGCACATCCCACGTGTCCACTATGCACGTACATGCAGACAGTGCGCACACACCATGTTCACAGATGTACACCTGCTAATTTGTAATTCACACATCACACACGTACTCTCCACTCACTAGCACATGCTGGCAACACTGTACACTTCAACCAAGTGGCACATGGGTGGACAATACATACTCAGACCTAACACTGGTGTAAACAATGCTACAATGACTATCAGAGCTGTGATGCATAATGCTTGCTCAGATATACCTACAAGGATATCAGTACACTTTCATGTTGGCAATGTGCTACTATTTCTACACTGCTATAATGTCACCCAGTGCATCAGAACCATGTTAGCCTATTCCTGCATCAATGTGACAGATGACAGGAGGTGGCACAGGTGTCATCATATGCACAGGGTGTGTTGTTGGTTTGCCAGAGCCCGACATTGACCCATCCAATCGACATGTCTGTGTGTGTGTGTGTGTGTGTGTGTGTGTGTGTGTGTGTGTGTGTGTGTGTGTGTGTGTGTGTGTGTGTGTGTGTGTGTGTGTGTGTGGGACAACAGTACAGCACGTGCCAATGTTGATGTAATGTGTGTGTGTATGTGTGAGCCCTAGTTGTTTGGTTAATGTGTGTGTGTCTGCATGCACACAACTCCACCATGTGGCTGCCATATACGGGCAGTTGTGGGACAGCCACAGACTGTACCTGCTAGGCCATACAGATCACCGTTTCTGGCCACAGACATGGTACCTGTGCCTGGCAGGGGTGCTATGGGCAGTATCGGGTACCAACCCTGACTGGGCGCTATAATCAGAGGCAGAGGTATGATGACTGGACCCATGTCCCTGCTGGGACTGGCCAGTGCCACATGCACGTGGTCTAGTAGGATGGTCAATGGACAGGCAAGCCCCAGCATTGCTGGGGCTGGTATTGCCACTATGGGAGCAGCTGTGATCCGTGATCCATCCACGACGACTGCCAGCTGATGCTGTTGCTGGTATGCATCCGCGTCGGCTTCCCATCCATCCTGCATGGTCCTGTCTCATGGCTAACACATTGTGGAGGACATCTAATGTCTCCCTCCAACGGCTATCAATGACCTTGGTGTAACTCCGGATGGCACCTGCAAGGTCACGAATGCTGTCATTGATAGCAGTGTAATGGGCCCTCTGCACCCTTAGTCCCTGTTGGGTGTACCATTCCATACGTGCCTGTGCCTGCATTACAGCCCGGAACATACTGGAGGTTGTAATACCTCTGGGGGCACATCTGCCAGCGGCAATACATCCAGTGGTGCTCCCTCGAGAACCACTGGACATCTGTCTATGTGGTACTGTTCCAGTAATCCGGCTATGGCTGCTGTGAGGGGATGCACGTGCCATGGGTACCACACTCTCCTGGTCAATGCCAACTGTATGCTGTCCCTCAGCTAAGGCCATTGGTGATGAGGGATGTATTGGCAGTATGAGTGTGCGCATAGATGGGGTTGAACGCTGTGTACTGTCGATTGGTGGACCAACGACAGACCCTGATAGACCTTCTTGTACCACAATACATGTCTCATCATCTCCACTATTAGTGGCAGTGACATCAGGTTCCTTGCTGCATTCAGACACCCCTAACTCAGCACCTGTGGAAGGAAGACAGAAAACACACTTCACAATCTGTACATGATGTTAGCACACATGCACACATGCACACATGAGCACATGCACACATGCACACATGCACACATGAGCACATGCACACATGCACACATGAGCACATGCACACATGCGCACATGCACACATGCGCACATGTACACATGCACACATGAGCACATGCACACATGCACACATGCACACATGCACACATGAACACATGCACACATGCACACATGAACACAAATACACTGCTCACCACAGCACATACAGATACACACACACACACACACACACACACACACACACACACACCAGCAATCCAACACATACACAATAGTGGGTGAAGGTGGGTGACAGTATCACAGGGCAAACAGTCACCTCACACATGTCAGCATGCAGAATATGTGTTGCTCAAGACCATGCAGTGCAAGTGTTGAAGGCCCTATTTAATGACATTATAATGGCTGTGATGCATGTGTGTAGTTGTTCAGTGATTGACTACACCCTGGAACACAATGTGTAAATGGACACAACGTTGCTGTGCAAGTATTATCTGCTCTGCAATGTCCTGTGCACCATCACTCAATGGTATACATACCATGGCTGCATGTGTTATTTGTGTGACACATAGATTGCCATGTCTGCTTACAGTGTCTGTGTCCATAGCAAATAGTGGGCACAGGTGTAGCAAATGCATGCAATGTACAGACATGGGATGAGTGGTGCATGTAGACGTGAAGTAATCCCAGTGCCCGACATGGCCATTGTACAGTGGTTATGGTAAGTGTGGGACATATTGCAGATATGTCGGTGCCAGCCATGACATGGCATGCTACACAACTGCAACATTAAACACCACACATACCCAATGTGTGTCATGTGACCTATACACCCAATAGCATTCCAGGACATATATGTGACTCTTTGTACAGATGGAGACAGCTGTGCATATTGTGTATACTGGCATATGTAAGCACACACACAACATGCTATGCATATTGTGTATAGGTGCATATGTTTGCACACACACAACAATGAGGTGCAAAGCAAAGACTGCTATGTGTAGTACTGTGGTCACTGTAACTGGATGGGGTGTACTACCATATGTCATCATCATCATCATCATGCAACTTGTGGTCACTCATGGCTACTACTGTGTGACAGACCACCACCTAGCATGCTGTACCTGAACTGCAGTGCTGTGGCTACGTTCACTATTATACAGCCACATTGTACATGGGTGGATGAGGTGCCCAATAGGGAGCATTGCCTAACATGACTGTGTTATGTGTTGAAGAATGTTGCACAGCCCCATGATAGGCCTCTACCCCTGAGGTACATCATGTGTGTGTGGATGACATGTGGGATACTGAGGTGTGACCTTACGGCGGGTGTGTGGTTACGCAATATGTAGCATGTCTTTACGTACTGCGTATGATAAACGTGTTATGTTGTGTACAGGTGTTGCAACAATGCCTATCCAATGTGCAGTACAGGGTTGTCACAACTGTGTCTTATGCTCTGTGTATTGCATGTCAGTGAGGCAGCTACTGACATTACTGAGCTGTGCAACATCTTACAGCAAACATGCACGGCATGCATTATGCATAGGTGAGTTACGTGTACATGGCCTACACCTCACCTATGACATGCATATTTCATTACCAACATTGCAGTTATAACACATTCACCAGCATGGATCGGCTGCTCTGCTGTCACACCAGAGGGACCTACGAGAATATGAGAGAGTTAGTAAGCAGCCACAACTGTGGCATTGTTACAGTGGGTATGCAAAACTGCAGTATAACAACAGTCAACAGTCACAGGTGTAGAGATATTATTCGAAATATCAGTATTGCACAACACTAGGCAGCAGAACTGCTAAACACACAGTACACATCTCACGTAGACATAATCTAACAATACAGTTAACTGTCATCTGCAGATAGGGCATGTTACCTGCTTGCCTCGGGTGGACGAGCTGGGTGGCTCCGGCCTTCATGACAACACATGGCAGAGGTTGATGTTGCTGTTGTCCAGGAGCCACCACGCTTAGGAGCAGCTCCTCCACTCTGGTGAGGGGGGGATGAATGGCCAGCCCACCACCTGTGGCATGCTGTTGTCTTTGGATATCAGACACACGCAGCCGGACATGTCTAATTAAATCACTGCAGTGATGGCGTACCTGCTCATATATCCGGTTATGCATGCCTATGTAATTTACCTGATGAACAAGTTCCTGCCACAGTGCAGTCCGCTCCTGCTGGTGCTGGCTGCTTCTGGAGAACAGCATAGTGTACTGCTGCAATAGGCTTTGTAGTATCACCTCTTCCTCATCAGCTGTGTATGATGGATTGCGTTGGTGGGCCATCCGGCTGAAAAAGATATGAACAATATGTGTGAGTGAGTCCTGTGGCACACTTTACACCTTTAACCACAGATATCACTTTACTGACATATATACCATCCTATTGTCTGTCAGAGGTTACACACGTTCAATACCACTTATTGGTTCTCAGCCCACAACTAACAGTGCCTGGCACACTCTATATATCACACCAATATACAACAGTACCCAACACACTATTTGTGACACATTGCACAACCTCAAGACAGGGGTGTATATCACACCAATGCACAAACAGAGATGTCATCCATTGCAATGGATGTAAAGTACAGGTACAGTAGTACCAGTCAACCACCCTAGTCATTGATGCCATAGCCCTGCCTAACAGATGTGTACAGTTGTTGCTATAGGTGGCATACTGCTGTAACAGAGTATATATGTTGCTGGATACACACGTATACCCTGTAACACACATATGATTGCAGCCATTGTACAGGCATGATTACACACACATCAGACAAACATACAACACACCACTGTATGCCAACACAGATGAGCATTACCTGTGTACCATACAGTACTGTGTGCCACTACTTACACACCCTTATGCCTGAGTTTTGTCCTCTGTGCAGACTACAGGAAACACAGATGACAGTGTTTCCAAGCAATGTGAACACACACCATACTGTGCTGTTTAGGCCTACAGCTTCTGGTAGTACTACAGTTCATATGGGAGTTGGATTCACCAGCAGTACCACTCACTAAGCATACATGTATTGCTTTAGCCTACAATGAGACACCACATTCGTCAACAAGGAACTACGTCACATCATATGCCGTACTACTATGTCTGCCTAACAGTACATTACACATCATTTGCTGTCCTCACAGCTAGGATAGACACTACCATGTCAGATACAACTTCACACTAAGCTATCTCATCTTTACAGACCTTGCACACATTCAGCGTTACACTTATTCAACCTCACTTAGCAGGTATTGCATTGAGTACATGTGTGAGTGCATAGTGTCATAGGTAGGTAATATGCTCTTGGCCCTAGGGCCTACGGCAGCCTAGCCATATGCTACCCTGGCCTTCGACACACATGTACTTTGATTTCACTTGCCCCTGCCAACCAGAACAACAGAGGTGTTTCCTTGGGTGTATTACCAATCTCCCACACAATCATCAGGGGTATTTATGACAACTGCTAAGGAGGAGCCTTGTTTGCTATTGCTAGGTGAATTATTCCAGTGTATGGCATATCTCTGAGATGAGACCCTATCCCTCCAGCATGTGCTGTTTAGTGAGCAGACAAAGTTTAGGGCCCTAGAGTGTGTATCCCAGAGGGATTGTGGTATGTTGCCATGGTGGTTGTCACCCAGCTATGGGTGTGACATACCTCTGTATGTCTGGCAGAGGTCACCTCTTTGTGGCCAGTATGCAATACAGTGTAGATGTGGTTTTATGAGTCAGTCTGCATAGGGCATCTGTTTGCAGCCAGTATTACCCTTTGGGAGGTATGTCTGTGGCGTTTTCACCTAGTGTAGTTGTCATGTGAGGGACATACCACACGGGGCATTGTGATGGGTAAAGGGGAACACTGCCCTATATTTCTATAGATGACACACCTGTTGTCATGACACATAACACACAGACTGATTACAGGTGTAGTGTGGCACTGTCTTCATCAAAGCGGAGGCTACTGTCCACCTGTGTCCCATGTTCCCTTATCACACCTTCCCTGTTAGGTAGATCTCTACCTATGTGGTAGTTAATGGGTACAGTGTTTTGGAAAGGAGGAATGGCACTGCAGTATCAACAGTTGTCTACATTCCATGCCTTGGTCACCACACACCTGTTGTAGTACATATGACCCCATGTCACTCTGTCTCTACCTCTCTATCTATATATGGCTATATATATTTATATATATATATATATATGTATATATATATATATATATATATATATATATATATATATATATATATATATAATTTATATGCATATCTATACACATACATGTACACATCCATTGCTGTACACATGGATGTACATATAGACACATGTACAGTCCACCTTTCATGGTGGGGATATCAGTTATGCGACAGTTGAGGGATGTACAGTTATTTGATTATATTGCACAGTGTTGTGCAGAATGCATGTGGGTGTCCTCAGCCCATGTAGCATTAGCAGGCCTCGCTTTCTGTAACACAGCAGATCTGACAAATCAGTCCCACAGCATTTAACCACCACATGACATATATCAGCACTGCATGCTGTTTTCTAGGCCACACACTATGATCTACATAGATATATGCACATATCAACTTTCAGTGACAGATATCTGTCCACCCTTCACTAACAGTTGCAGTATATCCCTTGCCTATGCACATGTGTGGATACAGATAGATACATACTGCTGCCGCACATGGTTGATTTGCAGTATGTAGAGTACTCTTAAGGAACATCTACTACATGCCAACACATACATGTGAGTTACATACCTTACCTTTGTATTGCCCTGGTCCATGTGTTACGGTTTTGTAGGTTTTTTTTTTTTTTTTGGTTGTTTGTTTTTGGTTTTCTCCCTCTATTTCGCTTTATGTCTCAGTTTCTCTCTCTGTTGTGTCTCTGTGTCTGTGTCCATCTCTCTCTCTCTATCTATCTATCTCCCAGCACCTGCAATGATAGAATTGCATGTGTGGACTGCAGGTACAGCCTGCTTTTCTAGGTATCTGCACTTGTGTATGTGACAGCCTCTGCACCAATTGCTGCCCACCATTCAGTAATTGCATGCAGCCTGCTGTGTTGTGATTGCATTACTCACTGTGATTGCAGCCCACTGCTATAAAATGCTAGGTTAGGTAGGTGTAGCCCTTTCAGCTGTCCAAGGTGGGGCCCATGCTTGTTTGCTCTGGACACCATTGTGTCAGTCAGAAGGTTGGTATATGTCTCTTATCTGAAGCTAAGGTTGTAGCCAAACCTGAATGTTGCTGCTTCCAGTACACACTCCTCAGTGTAGACACGTGCTCACCCCTCCAAATGCTAACACAGGATACATGGGAGTATGTACTTTATTTCTGACTTACACAATTAACTGCCATACAAATGTGGTTATTGCACTGTATTCCTGTGGCCAGTATTTATCCTGGTCTGATACTGTGTGGTGTTTGTAAGGTGCTACTGTAACATTATTCCCTGCTAGGATGGCTGGTTCTCCTTTCACAGTCATGTCATGCAATTCCACAACAACTGCTAGTAAAGACCCACAGAACAGGATTTTTGTTATACCATTCCTGATTTCCATTTACATTCCCTCATTGTAATGCATGATATATTTATTTCAGAACCCAGTTATTTGTATATCTGCTGTGGCTTAGTTGTAATTCATGCAGTCTATTGTGTCAATGGTCTGGGGTTCGAGACTACCAGAGTTTTTTTCTTTTGCTGCTGAGCAGAACAAGGGCCCTGCCATAGAGTGACTAAGGCACTTTTAAGCAGTTGTAAGCGGGTTTTAATGCTTAGCGATGCTTAGCTAAGCGCACACATGCGCACACTCGCTTAAACCAGCTTACTACCGCTTAAAAGTGCTTACTCCCGCTAACCCCTGCGGTAATTTCTTTTAAAGAAAAGAAAATGGGGAGATAGAAAAGTGGTGAAAAAGGGGGCACAAAGAGGGACAGACAGTAGGTAAACAAGCTCGGGATGTGCAGGACAGGTGTAGGGAAGGTCCATAGATGCCCAATTCTTTACCAGCAACAGCTGTGCATATGCAATAAATTTGGAGTGATATTTGAAACCTTCCATCCCTGGGGGAGGGGTGAGGACAACAAAGCATGTTGTACTGCCAATTATAATTATCAGTTTGCATGTCCAATGGACATGTGTGCGAAATGGGCAGCTATGTATGGGGCATAATTTTTTTGTGGGTACAGATTGCCCTTTTTTTTTTTTTTTTTTTTTTTTTAGGTGAGAGTGGGAAGTGAGGTAAAGGAAGTAGGTATGTCCAGGGAGGTAGGTTGGGGAGGTAAACAGACAAGACAGACAAGATGCATACAGGGGTGGTGTATGACACATGGGGTGGGTAAACACAATTGACGGGGGTCAGATGTTTGGAAATCGCAAGCCCATGAGCCCACAGATGGTAACAGTGGAACTGAGATCCCCACCCATGGGCAGCCACCACTGCACCTTCACAGCCCCGAGGGTGGCTGTGCTGGGGGCTGCGTAGGATGGGCAGGCTCACCCGTGAGACGTGCCACTCTCGCCTCGAGCTGGCGTAGGGGATCATTGACTGAACACTGGATCACCCTACGCACCACAACCTGGACCCTTTGAAGGTTGACAGGTGGCCCTTCTCTGCCCACGCTTGCACAGGGGGGGATGAGCCCCATCCTCTGCAGTGCTTCCACCTGAAGGTGACACAGAACCAAAGGAGGAGGGGAGCCCGTGCTGGGCACCGGACCTGCTGGTGCCAGGTGCACTCACCAGCTGAGGAGGGACAGGTGGGTCCGCTGGGACTGGCCTTCCCATACGTTCTGTGATTAGGTGTGTTTAATTACAACATAAACAACAGCATTCCAGATTAGTTGTAACAGCATGCAGTAATATTCCCATTAACCCAAGACACCAAGGTTCCAACAGTTGAACAGCAAGCATAACACATGCATATATTGAACCACAGTGGATATTCCAACAGCATGCAGGGATGTTTGATAGCAACAGGCCGCCATGACTGTGGTGTTTAAACAGGGCACATGCATCAACATGAATGCAAATATTTATAGAACAATAGGATATATGTCCCAACAAATTTTAAGATTACACCTACCCATTGAGTTGTGGAATTGCATGGTTTATGCACATACAGTAGGGTGTACAAAAAAACCTTGGTTAACATCTTATAATTACCTTTTAGTCTACACTACATTCCTAGTGACTGCAGGTGTCTATCCCATACATGTATTATTACACTTGCCACCATACATTAGGTTGTGTAATGGGTTTGGCTAGTCCAATATATACCTGACCTATATCTGACATACTAATTGTCCAGGATGCAGATATTACTGCTACATATTTCTTGATTGCATTTCTATTTCTTTATCTACATATCTGGAATGTTTTCACATGACATTTTCACTTCGATTTGTACAGAACCCTGCATTTCTTGACACACACTCACATTTCTGGGGATAAACTAACATGCTACACGTGTGCCAGATTTACTTATGCATGCCAGCCAGTAACTGACTGCTGTGGACTGTATATATGCTTCACAGCTATTAGCACTTCCATCACCCACTTTATATGGGACTGCACAACTCTGGGTTGCCAGCACTTTTTCAAACAGTGCTATTTGTATAATTCAAGGGTACAACAATATTTCAAACTCTGTGACACAGACACACTCTGGGTTTTATACCTTTATTAATGGCATTACACACTTTTCCACAAGCTCACTCCTTTATTTGTTTTAACGGTGCATATGGCAGACATGTTCCAGACATATTTTACCTTTATTAATAGGTTAGAACACTCTTTTTTCAGGCTCACTCACTTATTTTATATGACAGTGCCTGCAGAGATAGTATTCCAGACATATGTTACCTTTCTTAATGGGTTACTACACTCTTTTTCTGCCTCTCTGAAGTTTTTATCTGACAGTACATGCAGAGGACTTATACAGGCAATTTTATGGCTGTATTATTGGACTACAACACTTTCTTTCATGCTTTCTCCCATATTTTATATAACAATACATGCAGAATGATCACTAACCTGCCTGGTGGTGCAGCGTTAGCAGCCTATCAGCATAGGCTTGCTGATTCACAGCACTGTCACCTGCAGCTGTAAAGTAAATGAAGGGATATTGAGACATACCTATCCGTTATACATACTCAGTTATCAATTCTTACATACTGCATTCCATGGCTACATACTCAGTTGTGGGGTATTCTGCATCTCATGGGCCTCCTGTATCCATTGGTTCAGGTGGTCCTGCTTCCATCTCTTCAGGTCTGCATGGTGGTGACGGACCTGCTCACCAGTCTGAGGAATGCCTGTGGCACTGGTGAGGTCATGAGCTAACCGGTTCCAAGCCTCTGCCTTGTACTCCTTCCCTTGGAACTGGCCCTGCAGGAGTCTTGACTCATGATGGTGGACAAGGAGCCAAACCATGTATTTCAACTCCTTGATGCCCCAACGTTGCACTCGGAAGCATGTTCCCTCTCCGACACCAGCCATTCTAACTGCAGATATGAGCTACAATCAGTTATGGCGTGTATTCCCGCCTATGGGGCTTAAATATGCCGCATTTCCTGCACTTTTTTGTAATTGGCCATTTTTTTAAATTCTCGGCTGACTGGAGACCTGCTTAGTAATGGTTAAACTACCATTAGTAAGTATATGTCTGTTAACAGTGTCTGTTTTCCCTAACTTATTATGGCTTAGTGGTTCTGTACTTTGCTTGCAATGCACACAGTCCTGGGTTCGAGCATTGTCATTTCTTTTATTTTCATACTGTCCAGACAGGCTAGGGGGTGTGGCTGCATTTAAGCAACTTTGCTCTACATTGCTCCTCGGTGCCCTATGGTGCCCTGGTTGGCACGGCACACACGTCTGCACAAACAGATTGTGCTGGTTAAAGCGCTATTTCGCTATGGGCACCTCTATTGCGCTGGGTGAAGCACTGCTTAGCTGCAGGCAATTATATATCAGGATCATTTAAAATATTTATTTTGTTCACTGTTACATTGGCCATTTCACTGCATTTTACTACTATTTACACATATTTTTGTCTGGTATTATTTCATATACTGATTTAAAAATAAATATGAAGTGGAGTGGTGGGACTCGAACCGTGAACGCCTCTTCATTGTGCGAATGCCCTACCATTACGCTATTGCTATTTGATGCAATTTGCATACACATTCTTTCTTATGCTCTTCCATGTCTGAATTGCTAACTCTATCTAAGCAATGGGCACACCCGTGCACACACGTGCAACTACGGGCAGCTATTTCGGGTATTTAAAAAAATAAAATTAACTTTTTACTTTTTATAACTGTGATGGGGGTTTACAATATCAGGGAGTGTGGTTTTGGGTGCAAGGACATTTGAGTGGACTCGCTCTTGTGTATTTGCTTTTACCTTTCAATCACTTGCAGGGGTGTGGACATTTAGACTGCTCGGCAGTCAGACACGCCCCCTGCTTTCTTACACGGTCCGTGTAAGACTTACAGTTGAGTCAGCGTGCCCTCATGCATATTCATGGCACGCTGATGTCATACCGTTCAACTGCAGCCTCTGAGTAAGACTTATTAAGTCTTACATGGAGGATTCGTGAATCTGGGGGCTTGTGTTTTAAATTTGCCTGCAAGGCATTCCTAATCAATTACCCATTGGAATTGAGGAACTAAAACTTGAAACCCTTACTATTGCCAGTATTAACAAATATAGACAACTCTTGAAACCTGGTAATTGTCAGAAGAAGCCAATATTCTAGCAATAACAAAAACATGGCCTATGGATAAATTCTGTCCATATCAGATGTGTGCATATATACATATTTTATGCACATCATTTTTACGTACATAGTAACTAAAAAAATTACATTTCTTATGACTAGAAACAAGAATAGTGGGGGAAGCTTTATTATTAATGAGAAACCACATTTGCATAGATAGTACTAAAATAACAATAGCAAATTCTGAATATGACAAGAGTGCAAACCATACCCCTTTACATATTGTCTCCATATGCATATACCCTTCCATACCATTTCAACCATACAAACTATTTTTAATGATATCCTCCCCAGAGGAATATCAAATAATTCAGTCATTCTTTATGCTATCAATATGACTGATTCAGGAACAAAAACAAATCTAAATAAGTGTCTTCAGCAACTAGCTCTAGAGAAAATAATTATGTAGTCATCCATGCCCTTTCAGCAGATGAGGAAAGATTTACTTCTGTACCTTACATTAACTAATATAAAATATAGATGCCTGCTGGCCAGAGGTCTGTCAGTCTTAGTGACCACTGTCCAGTATTTTCCTATCATTTTTAGGCTCACTCCTGGTACCTTCTTACTTGTCCTTTAAAGCTCAGTCCCCCATCCCAAAAAATACCCACTTGATTATGTACAGAGTTTTTACTGAATCTAAAGAAGAAAGAGAGGATATCCCCTTGCAGGATGTAGACTTGTTACCTATCTATACGCAAAGTGACTCAAATATTGGACTGAACTACTTCAACAAAAACTATCTATAATATAGGATACTTAGTAAATCAGATGGCAAAAATATACAAAATTTGGAAATACTGGAAGCAAAATGTAGCCAATGGTCAAAGTACCAAATACATCTACTTCTTAGAAAGGAAACTATAATGGCCACTGACATGGTCAAGGCTACTTACTTAAGAAATGAGTATGAAGCGACTTCCAGCACAGCAAAACATTTCTGAAGGACATTAAAGCAATTAACACGGTACATCACAGATAAAGTAAAAAATGAACTAAACAAAAACACAGACACTCACGTCTAACCTTAACTACTGACAAGTTAAAAGTTAACTTTTCAAGAAAATATAAACACTTCCTTCTCAACACTATTTGAATCTTAGAAAATATTTTACAAAACCAAACCACTCCTCAGAAATTTGTTGAGAACACCACAAGACAGCTATATTCCTTGGCTGACAGGAGCCATATATTTTACTTCAAGCAGATGACAGTCAATGGAACTGAAATGCAGTTACTTAATCTGGGTACTAACTCAGGGGCAACATTCACCAGCCTTCTTAAAATGACAGCAACTAGCATTGCAAATCTCTTCTCACACATCTTTAATCATTCTCTCAAAACTAGTGTACTTAACATAATCTTTAAACATCACATCATAATTACATTCAATAGAGATTTAAAGAAATTACAGATGATTAGGGAATGGGCAAACCGTACATTAAACCTTGACTGGAGAATGAACATTCTCCAGTGGAGGTGTTAATATGCAGGTAATGCCTGCTAAAAAAAATTGTGATGATTCATAAAAGCATATTAAGCTGTTGTAGAAATCGGACTGTGAGGAAGTTTGGGACGATGTGAGATATAGCCATTAAGGGAGAATAGGGCAGTGCAAGTGTGGCATGAGGCAGCATGGTTAGCTGGAGTTTTGTAAATAATCATGTGTCATTTACCTATCACACTGACTTGTACAGTATAGCAACTGTTAAAACTGTATCAACAGTATTATTACAACTGATTAAATGTTTATGTTTAAACAAATAATTATGGCAAGGATAAGTAGAAGTTTTTGAAATTGTTCTATAGCTTTCAGATACTGCAACAGATCTTAGCAAAGCTCTGGGTGTGTATTGTACCAGAGTCAGGTAATCAAATGTGATGTCATCTCATAACCAGCACTGAGAGGATATACCTCTTACAGCAGTCTGTTTTGTTTTCTTCGGAACCCGATTTAAAAGATCTGTGTCAGTTATCATAGATAGTTGAGTTAGTTCAGTTTAGTATTAGTTTGAAGCTCACATCACCTTGTCTTGCAGAAGTAACCATTTCCGCATCAAATCTTGCTTTGATGCATTAATCAATTAGCTAGGGAGTACTTGTTCTTTAGACAGTCAGGAAATACAGTGAGATTAGTTAAGTAGTGTTTTTCTGCATCTGTTTGAATCTGTCAAACTGTGTTATTTTTAATGAAACTCTGGTGTTTATTGTACTTAGATATTTAGTATTGTTATGTTTTCTATTTTATTATTTATTATTAAATAGTTTTATACCTTTATTGTGGCTGCTTTTTATAGAATACTTTAAACATCTTGAGAGCACTTGTTTTAGTGACAACATGGTCACTCTGAAAAGCTTGTTGCTTTGGTTACATGCTACCATTCATATTAGTATTAATTTTACTCACTATAATTGTATACTGTTGTAAGAGCCTGAGAGTAGTTGAGTGGTGGCAGTGTGGTTACCTTATAGTCTGAGCAGAAGAGGTGCAGTTAGTAAATCTGTACCAGCCTTCCCCAGGAGTGTGTGTGTGTGTGTGTGTGTGTGTGTGTGTGTGTGTGTGTGTGTGTGTGTGGGTGTGTGTGTGTGTGTTTGTGTGTGTAAAAATCAAATACTCAGGTGTGGGTGTGTCAGCTACTTGGAACTAGAACACAGTGCTCTAAAGTTAGCCTTGTTTGGGATCTGGAGAGACAGAGTATCCAGTCCCAGGTCTGGAGCATGTTCCTTGCTTTTAGGGAAAACTGTGCTTGATCCAGAGAGCTGCATCTGAAAAATACTATGTAAATCCATTCACGTTTTTAGTGACTATCTCTCACCAGTACCAAAGGTGAGGATTGAGGCTCCTTGAATACTAGCCTGAGGTTGAGAGGCTGTCACATATTGCTGGCAGAGTGGTGGGGCATTAACTGGACTTCAGTAGCCTGTGGCAGTTTTCACTGCAGGTGTCTGTACTCTAAACAACCACAAGAGTAGCATTCAGAGTTTCATTTTCACAACAGATTTATTCATTTTTGTTAGTTTAGTTCAGCCAGAAAAAGCAGTAAAGATGTCTGCAGAGGATTATAGCAAGCTGAAAAAGAACCAGTTGACAAATGTGTGTGAAACCAAAGGACTGGTGTTTGCTAACTGGACTAAAGAGGAAATGATTTCAGCCTTAATCACAGCTGCAACAAAGACCAGTAACCAGGAAGACAACCAGTCTGGTGTTGGTGATGTGCAAGCTTCAGAAACAGGACAGTTCACCTTTTCCTCAGAGGACTTAAACATCTGTCTGGAGTTAAAGAGATTTGAACTGAATGCAAAATGTTTGGAGATCAAAGAAAAAGCATGACTGTAACATTTGGAGGATGAAGAAAAGGAGAAGCATCATCATCGTGAACTGGAGACTGAAGAGAGATTGTGGCATTCGGAGACTGATGGCATTTGGAGGATGAAGAAAAGGTGAAGCAACATCAGCATCACAGAGAAATGCTGATCCTTTGTCAGGGTCATGGAGGTAATGCGGAAGGGAATAATTGGACCCAAGAAGCAATAAAGGTAAATCAATTTCTTCGACAATTTACAGAGGGGAATGACTTTGATAGTCTTAATCATATATTTGAAAGAGTATGTAAACAGTATAAGGCTGACCAAAGCTCTGGGTAAGCTTCCTGGGTACTTTTCCGTTATCGGGGCAACACTTGTAAGGTTCACGCAATGATCGCACAGCTCATAGCCCTGAAGCACTTGTTTTGAGATTGTGCATCACATCAGAATTCATTTTTTGAGCAAAAAGTACGGAACTCTATAACATGCGGCATTCTTGACTAATTGTAATCTTGAGTAACATAAAAATCAGGGACGATTGAAAGGTACGATAGTGGCTCATAAACTGTAGAGTATGTACCCTATAGATAAAACACGTGTCAGTTTCCCAGCCTGACCTTGTTTATTACTACAGGTTGTTTATATACTACCCTTTTCTCTGGCACAGAACAGGCGGGGCCGATCACAAATTAAATCAATTACTTGTTTCTGAGTAATGTAAATGTAAGGATGGAGGCAGCATGTAACAGACATGGTTCTTAATCTTGGACAATGACTTTCTGTTTTATTTACCACCGAATTTTTCTTTACATTTCAATACCAACTGCATTACGATTCTTTCCTGTGCAGAAAATGGTATTTTTAGCAAACAAAATGTGGACTTTTCCACAATATATACAACTGAGCATTAGGGTGACAACACATCTGCATTTTACCAAAAAGAAACAGTAAGGCAAACCATGGCTTGCTAGCATCGGTTATATTGTAGGAGGGAGTAATCCCTGCTGCTGGCATCTTTATTGAGATCAGATTGTGGAACATTTGCTCTCGCTGCTCGTTTGGAAGTACTATCCGATTTTTTGGGGGTACGATTGAGCATGACTGTATGACAAGTTACACAGACTGACTCATTGCAAAGCAGTAAAAAAAGGGTTCTTCATGTCTGTTTCTTGGTCTTTCGAAACAAGCCCTTCAGGGCTAACAGCTGTTCGATCATTGTGTGTGTGCGATACCGTGTTACAACTTAGTGTTGCCCCGATAACGGAAAAGTACCAGATTCCTGACCCCCTTTCTCCATGCTAAAGCTGTAACTGCTGTTCCTAAATTGTCTGATACTGAATGTTTATACCATGATAGAGTAAAACAATGTTAATGGAACTGTTATAAGTTAACACCTGAAGCTTACAGAAAAAAAGTTTTGTGAGCATAGACACAAGGCAGATGGAAGTGTATGTGATTATATTGCTAATTTAAGCACTTATTTTCATAGGTGGGTGAGGGGTTGTCAGGTCACCACTTTTGAAATACTGACAGAACTTTTGGTAATGAAACAAGCCCTTTGTACTTTGCCTGAAAAAAAGAGAATCTGGTTGGCAGACCAGGAGTGTAACTTTGCAGATCAGCTGGGGAGAAAAAGGTATCTCTCCTTAGCAAACAGGGAATTACTGCAGAAGAAAGGGATACCCAGTGCTGTACATGGATATAAGGGAACCCATGGCGGGCAGCCAAAATCACCCCAATAGAGTCTACCAGTAATTGAGGAAGCCACTAGTTCTGGTACACAGCCAGGATTAGGGTTCAGATGTTTTAAATGTAACCAGAGGGGTCATGTTGCATACAGATGTCCACTGAAGCAAGGTTGGGGACAAAAGGTGAGGTAACCAGCAACTGGGAATAACAGGGTGCTGATAGTAAGTTGTCTGGAGACAACAGGGGTAACAAACTTTCACCTGAGCTTGTATCCTATCTTAGTGGATGAAAGACAAACCACTGCTAAGAAAGACACAGCCTCTGACATAATCATTGTGAAGCCTGAAGTGGTTAATGAAGAGCAGTACTTGCCTGGCAATCCACTTCAATCAAAGCTTTAGGAGGGATCCATTTCCAAATAACTTTGGCCAGGTTCACCCTGACTGGGAAGGTGGAAAAGGAATAAAGTGGGTAGCTGTGTTTAGGGATATTCCTGCAGATGTGTTGATACTAAATGATTTTGATAATGCCTTACCTTGTGTGCATTCTGTGACATGCAGTCAGATTTCGAGACAGGTATATATGTCTGGTAGGCTGGGGATGACCTAGATAGACCCCATACCTGAAGCTGGAGCTGGTGATGTGGCTATTTCAGGGAAGGAGCAACTTTGTAAAAGTAAGCCTGAAAATGAGCCACAGCTGCTGCTAGGTTCTGATGTTCCCATGGACAGGGTGACTGCAAGGAGAGAGGTGAGTGGTAGTACCCAGGCTGACAGTGAAGCACCACAGTTAGAAGATACTAAGCTTCCTGTGAAGGGGAGGTGGGAATGGTTACAAAGATAGAGCTGAGACAAGCTCAGCTTTGGGATTCTACTATACAAGGATTGAGGGAGGAAGCTAAGGAGACACCTGAGGCTCAAGGAAAAGGTAAGTCTGAATACTGCAACAAAGGGTTACTGTATTGAGAGTAGACCCCTAAGTGAGGGCTAGAGGGTGAGGTAATAAAGCAGTTGGTAGCACTTACAGCCTACTGTTTGGCACATCTAGCCATAGACCATGACATTTCTTTTGCCAGTCATATGGGCATAAAGCATACCAAGAGATGTATTATGCAGAATCTATTGACCTGGAATTGCAAAGGATGTAACAGGGTACTGCAAGAACTGTGAGCAGTGTCAAAAGGTAGGCAACGTAGGGGGCAAGGTTAAAGCTCCATTGATGCTTTTGCCTGTAATTGAAGAGCCATTTCAGATGGTAGTTATGGATATTGTGGGGACTCTGAGTACCACAAGCTCAACAGGGAAGAGTTATATCCTGGTAGTAGTAGATTATGCTACTAGATACCCTGAGGCTGTGCCTCTGTCCTCCACCAAGGCAGAGAATGTGGCAAATGCTTTGTTAGAGATTTTCAGCATGGTAGGTTTCCTGAGAGAAATTCTGACTGACAGAGGTCACAATTTTATGTCAGACCTGCTGGCTTGTCTGTAGAAGTGCTGTGGAGTGAAGAATCTAAAGACCACCCCCTACCACCCCAGAATAATGGGCTTGTGGAGAGGTTAAATTCTACACTGAAGACTATGCTACAGGCATTTGCAGACTCATTTAGGAGAAAGTGGAACAAATATTTTCCCCATCTGCTGTTTGCATACAGAGAGGCACCACAGAAATCCACAGGTTTTTCACCATTTCAGGTGATGTATGGACATAGGGTGAGGACCCTTTAGATTTGATTCATGATGAGTGGGAGGGTGAGTGTGTATCCCACAAAGAGTCTGTTGTGGCATATGTCTTAAACCTCAGGACAAGGTTTAGGGAGCTCATGGGCTTGGCCCTGGAAAACATGGAAAAAGCCCAACAGCAGAAAAAGGTCTGGTATGACAGGAATGCTCAAGCCTGGGAGTATGCTGGATACAGCAGATTATGGTACTCATTGTTGTGAGACACATCAAGCTACAGGCAGCTTCGGAGAGACTTCAAAGTGGTAAGAAAGGTCAGTAATGTTAATTACATGGTAAACCTGCTAGGCTGGAGGCAGGAGCCCAAACTGTACTATGTGAACATGATGAAGCCTCATCATGTCAGGGAGTCCCTGGGCAGATTACAAAGGGCAGGGTTGACCATAAAGCCAGTAATTGTCAGATGGGCATGGAAGAGGTCTCTTACCTGGGACATAGAGTCGCAAGTGGTAAGATTAGGCCAAAACCTCCAAAGTGGAAGATATACAGGTGTGGCCTACCCGTGTTACCAAAAAGCAAGTAAGGGCATTCCTTGGGACAGTGGGCTACTATAGAAAGTTCATTCCCAATTACAGTACAATAACTGTTCCCCACACAGACCTGACAAGAGAAAACAGGCCAGATAAGGTTGTGTGGACCCCAACCTGTTAGCAGGCATTCCAAAAGCTTAAAGGGGAATTGGGAGGACCCCCTGTGTTAGCCAGTACAGATTTCAGCAAAGAGTTTATGTAGGTAGATGCTTCAGAGCATGAGTTGGGGACTGTACTCAGCCAAATTTCCTCAGAAGGACAAGAGCACCCAGTTGTATATCTCAGCTGTAAACTCCAACCCACGGAGGAATGTTATGCAACTGTAGAAAATGGATGTCTAGCCATAATATGGGCACTGCAGAAATTTCAGCCTTATCTGTATGGAAGGAAATTCAATGCGGTTACAGACCACAATCCCTTAACATGGCTACATAGAGTCAGCCAGCAAAATTCCAAGTTGCTAAGGTGGAGCCTAGGGTTGCAGGCTTATGACATGATAGTAGAGCACTATAGTGGGATCAGCAATGCCAATGCAGATGTACTCTAAAGATAGGGTATAGGTTAATATGTTCCCAGACAAGCCTATTTCTCTCAAGCAATATTTTTCCAAGGTCACTTGAAAAACTGGCTTGAGTCTTCAAAGGGGAGAGAGATGTGGCAATGTGAGATATTGCCATCTGTACCATGAAGAATAGAGCAGTACGTTTGGCATGTCTCAGCATGATTAGCTGGAGTTTTGTAAATAATTTTGTGTCATTTTACTATCACACTGGATTGTACAGATGCAAAATGTATCAACAGTGTTATTATAACTGGTTAAATGTTTATGTTTTAACAAAAAAATCTGGAAGGAAGAGTAGAAGTTTTTGAAATTGTTCTATAGCATTCAGATACTGCAGCAGATCTCAACAAAGCTCTGAGCGTGTATTACACCAGAGTCAGGTGATCAAATGTGATGTAATTTCATAACCAGCACTGAGAGGATGGAACTCTCACACCAGTTTGTTTGTTGACTTCGAAACCTGATATAAAAGTTTTATGTCAGTTATCACGGTTAATTGAGTTAGTTCAGTTCAGTTTTAGTTGGAAGCTCATCACCTTTTCTTGGGGAAGTAAGCATCTCAGCTTCTAATCTTGCTTTGTTGTATTAAGTTAGCTAGGGAACAGTTATACTTTAGACAGTCAGGAAATATAGTGAGATTAATTAAGTAGTGTTTTTCTGCATCTGTTTGAATCTGTCCAACTGCGTTACTTTTATTTCTCCTGTGATTGATACACTGATATTTATTGTACTTAGATATTTAGTATTCTCATATTTTCTATTTTATTATTTATTATTAAATATTTTTATACCTTTCATTGTGGCTTGTCTTTTAGAGAATACTTTTAATATCTTGAGAGTATTTGAGTTGCTTTTAGTGACACCATGGCCAGTCCAAAAAGCCTTGCTGCCGTGGTTACAGTCTATCATTTATATTAGTATTGATTTTACTCAGTATAATTGGTTGCCCTTGTAAGAGCCTGAGAGTAGTTGACTGGTGGCAACACAGTTACCTTACATTCTGGGAAGAAGGGGTACAGTTAGTAAATCTGTTCCATCCTTTCCTAGGAGTGTGTGTGTGTGTGTGTGTGTGTGTGTGTGTGTGTGTGTGTGTATGTCAAAATCAAATACCTAGATGTGGGTGTGCCAGCTACTTGCAATTGGAACACAGTGCTCCAAAGTGAGTCTTGTTTGGGATCTGGAGAGATAGAGAGTCCAGTCCCAGGTCTGGAGCATGTTCTCTGTGCTCATGGGGAAAATTGTACTTTATGCAGAAAGCTGCATCTGAAAAATATTGTGTAAATCCATTCCTGTTTTTAGTGACTGTCTATCACCATTGTCAGTGTTGAGGATTGAAGCTCCTTGATTACTGGCCTGGGGTAGAGAGGCCATCATAAAGTTAATAGATGCTATTATTTCATGTTCACTAAGCAATGCATTTGTTGTTTAGAGTATAACATTAAAACAAACAGAAACTAAAAAAAAAATAGAAAAGTGTGTGTGTGTGGGGGGGGGGGGGTATGCATGCATGTAAGTGAGAGTGAGATCAATACAGCCATCATTTTACACATGCTAATCAGTACTTTTGCTGTGCAAAATTAAAGGAATCAATAAAAAGAAAGAAAGAGAACGAAAGAAGGAAAGAAAGGTGTGTTTATGTTTCTGTGTTTGTAAGTATATGTGTGCTTGCATGCATGAAGGCAGAAGTGTGTGTGTGTGTGTGTGTGTGTGTGTGTGTGTGTGTGTGTGTGTGTGTGTGTGTGTGTGTGTGTGTGTGCGTGTGCATGTATGTGTGAGAGAGAGAGAGTGAGAGAGTAAGAGATCAACTGAGCAGTGGCAACAACAGTTTAAATTAAGAGGTATACATACTTCTCAACCTCTTTTCATAACAAATTTGGATGAACCGTAAAATAAAGGGGGAGGGGGCAAAGGCTCAAAAATAGAAACATATTTTAAATTAGAAAGTTGCTTAAGTAACAGAATTTGTTTCAGTGTGCATTTTCTGAGGGAAGTAAATAAAGTCTGAAACTCAAATGTATGTCATTATTTAATAACTTCAATCCCCAATGATTTGCCAGCAAACAACAAATTTTATGAGTAACTGACCTCTTCTTCTTTCAGCTGTTCCCATTAGAGGTCTCCACAGTGGATCAGTGGTGCACACAATGAGTGGCAGTTGAGTTTTAGGATGTTGAATTGCCAACCTCATGCACGGTCTTCCTCAGAACACACACACACACACACACACACACACACACACACACACACACACACACACACACACACACACACACACACACACACACCTAGGGTCACTTTAGAATGTCCAATCCACCTGCAGCATGTCTTGGGAATGTGGGAGGAAACCCACTCAAACACAAGGAGGGCATGTGGACTATACACAGTAGGCACCCCAGCTGAAAATTGAAATGGAAAAGCTTTTGCTGTGAGGCGAGAATGCTAACTACTGTACCACTGTGCCTTCCTTTATGAGTAACAGACTAAATAATGAAAATGTGGACATTCTTTGAAAATCTTTTATTTTGGATTTTCATCTCAATACAGATCTTGGTGTTGGGAAAACAGTGCATTCTGAGACACTTACACACAACATTAATAAATATGAAAATCTATTAACTATTTACCGGTGATTACAGCTTGATAATGCTTTCTCACTGCTAGTATTGTGGCAAAATGGGTTCCAAAAGGTTTGAGAGTTTATAACTATCCCAATGGGTTACAGCAATGCTCCATTTTACATGCTGAACTTTTGGAGCTATTTTCCCAGACTAGGTTGGAACTAGTGGCTATTTAACAAGGGACAATGAGAGAGAAAGGAAGAAACTAGAAGAGCATATTTCCATCATAAAGGAGGAAGTTACCAATGATTTATTATTTAAATCAATGGAGCTAGTAGTGTAGGTAAGGTGGGTTGAGATGGGCAATAGCATCTGGAGCAAAGTCTTGAGAGGGTGCATGATTAGCCAATCCCAATCACTCTTAAATGTAATATCGGTTTCAAAAGCTGGTATTGCATTTGCGGTCAAACCTGAGTGCTATTGCACTCCATGTGTGGTCCAAACTGTAGCAACTGCATGCAACAATTTTTCAAACAGTTTTCTGAAGTTTAAATTTTTATTAATGTATTTATTTAAACAAAACCTGAGCACTGTAGTGCTCTGTGTAGGTGGAGTATAAACTGTAGCAACGGTTTGCTACAGTTTGAAAATTTTTTTTCTTTTTTAACTAAAACTTGAGCACTGTAGCACTCCACACAAGCAAGGTATAAACTGCAGCAAATGTTTACAACATTTGTAGCAAGAAGTTTGCTACAGTTTAAAAATATTTTTTCCACTAAAATTTGAGCACTGGAGTGCTCTGTGCAGGCAGGTATAAATTGTAGCAACTGTTTGCTACACTTGCAGCTAACGGTTTACAAAAGTTTAAAAGAAGATTTCTTGAAATGGGACCTGAATGGCTGGGACTTGGAGGAGATGGAGAGTATCATATATCTGGCCACCTAGTTGGTATGCTAGTGAAGGAATGTCTTTTTTTTTATTTTTACACTTCACTTGAAGAGATGAAGAGGTAGGGCACTGGTTCATAAGCAGAAGCCCAGAGTGTTTATTAAACCAGCTATACTTCTGAATGGAGGATTCTTTTTTTAAGATGCTCAACACTGTTGATAGAGAATGCTACATTGTTAAAAAGAGAAAGGAGAAAAAAATTAAAAAGATTTCAATGACTATTCCAACAAAACAGCTTATCCAGGTTGTAATAAGACAAAAGGTAATGTACAAAAGGTTAACTATGAGACCAGCAGGGAGGATGTGACTGACAAAGAACTTACTGCTGCAACTAGTGGAGGGACATTTTTTTTTAACAAGCAGACCCCCCCACAATGTTCTTTGAGGAGTCAGAACAAGAGAAAAAACATGAATCAGGACAATAGAGGATACCAACAGTGGAAAAACAAAAAATATATTAAAATGGCTCTTTTTCCAGCAAGGGCTGGAAGGGCAGGTTCAGGAGACTGCAGTGGAACTAACAACAGATTAACCTCCTGCAAATCAAGGTAGTGTTTATGACTTTAATGTTAGATTTTATGAATATAAATATGAAATTAATTATGTTGTAAATATGCTGAAAGAAAAGGCTTGCTTAAATGCAGAAACAAAGTTTAAGTAAAATGTGATCAGCAGTCATACTAAATGACCATGGCTTGGAAAAGGAATTTGCTGAATGGACATTATTCCCTTACAGACTCAAAGCAGGATGTATGCAAGAACAAAAATGCAAAATCTGCTTTTAAAGAACAATGACATGTTTTTCTGCATGGAAAATCAGGATATGACATAAGAACAGATGTTGTTTTATACAAAGATCCAAATAAAATACAGGATGTTCACACTGTCAGAAAAGCTGATCTCTGACAATGTGTTTTCTCAAAGATATGTTTTTCTTCATAAAAAACAGGATATGCTTATCAGCATTGACATAAGAACACATGTTTCTATACACAGATTCAAATAGAATACAGGACAATGTGTTTCCTCAAAATATGTTTTTCTACATGGACATCAGGACACTGTTACAGGATATTCACACTGTCAGAAAAGCTGGTCTCTTACAAGACATTGTTAAACAAGGAAGTTTAGTATTGTTTCTACAGGATAAGCAATTCTCCAAAATATGTTCAAAAACTGTATATAAAGAGCTGTATAAATCCAGTTGTTAGAGAGGTTTGGTAGGGACACAAGTCCCAAGGTAAATGTTATATCTCTCACATCATCTGTACTATATGAGAAGTAAAGTTGGAACAGTACTTTTAAGCTGCAACGTTTGTCCAGTTTTATTTATTATAAAAGTTATTGGTTACTGCTCTTAAAGACAAGTGCTGCAAAGTATATTCTCTCATCAGTGTATATTCTGCAAGTTTCTGTATGCAACAGACTGTGAATGCAAATATAATCAGACTTTGAATTTTAGAAGAATCCATCCAGGCAAGAAGCAAGAAGCAAGTAAGAGCCATATAATATTTTTTCATTTAAGACATTCAATTATAGTTATTTACACACAACTCAAATATATGGTGAACTTTTCTGTAAAGATTTACATTTATTTCTTCCACTAGATTTAATTTAGTTGGGCATTTGATGGAGTTACGCTGCAAACCACAAGAAGAACGAACATCCTTAAGCGCAACATTCAAAATATCAAATTGCCATAGTTGGCCAACTCCAGCGCCCGCTACATACTGCCTCCCAAACAAAACAAATATGAATGTATTACTATATATGCACTTACCTTTACCCGCACCCTAACCCTAAGGTCAGTAACTATTGCACATTTACGTTAGGGAGCTATACCGGATAAGGGAATCTCCTACTGATGTTTTACCTCACTAAACATGGTGTGGGCAACTATGGCGGTTTGGTATTTTGAATTTCACACTGAAGGACATTCAGTGTTCATGTGGTTCGCTGTTTATGTGTTGGCCTTTCAGGATTCACGTAAGTGAGGTTTTGTTATATAATATAGACCCGGTAACATTGTATGTATGTAAACTTAATTTAGCATTTCATTTTATAGATTCTGAAACAACTAATATTATTGATTGAAAGCTTTGCAGGTTGCTTGATTATTTAAACAACAGTATTTTTTTTGTGGAAGTTACTAGGAACAAAACCAATATTGTTTACCATAAAACAAATCTATAGTTGGAAGACCTGCTTTTAATATGGGGCTTGAGAAAACTTTGTTTAAACATGTTATTCCTAATATATTTGATATTGCAGTAGTTCACAAATAAATTTCAGACCCCCCCACACATTATAGCCTATTGTTGTGGTCAATCTAAAACTGAACCTGCTGCTAAATATGTGGATTGCTGTTTAAAATAAATTTTTCACAATAAAACATATGTGTTGAAAAACACATGGCATTTTTTGAAAAAGCTACATAATGTTGACTATGATGATGACTTGTTTTTTAATTAGTAGATGTTAAATTTCTTGTTTTAGTCATTCCACATAACAATGGTCTTAAAGGTTTCATGAAGCTTTATTACAGGGCACTAATTTTAAGCAGGGGACTATAAACATGTTGGTGGAAAGTATGCAGGTGATCTTGTAAAACCACCTTGTATTTTTTAAACATTATTTTTAAGCAAATTACAAGGGTAGCAATAAAGCTTATACTACCCCTGTGTGGTGGGAGAAGTTATATGTTTTTTAATTTGAAATTTGCTAACTATCTTAAATTATACCTTCATTTCCTAGATGACATATTCATTTTATGGTCTGGAGACAATTCTTCATTGTTTGAGTTTTTCTCTTTTTTTCCCTTTTTTCTTGCAATGTATAAATTAATCTATCATTTTTGTCATTTATGAGAGAGTTTAATGCAGATCAAATCTGCTGTTTAGATTTTAGAATTTACAAGAAAAAAAGATGTTAAAAGATTTATATCTACTATTCATAAAAAATAAACACGTTCTAATTATAACAGTTATCATTCACTGTGGCAGAAAAGAAATGTGCTAAAGGGAATATGATTAGACTATCACAATTAATATCATTTGACAATGTGTTTTTAGAGGAAATTAACTTTGTAGGTAAGATGTTCAATGACAGAAAGACCCCACCCCATTGATAGAGGAAGTTACAAAATAATTTCTGAAAGATGGTTTTATTATCAATCAGTTTTCAATACAGGTTTTATTAACAACATTGCAAGTAGGGGAAAATTATTGTAGAGTCATCGTGTGGGAGTATGACGACACCAACAGGGATGCTGGAAACATTTTGGAAAACTGGAGAAATGCTACTGATCCTCAGTGCCTTCAGTCTTTTTTTGGGAGAAGAATTGTTTTTCACTCACAAAAATGTGCATGATATAAAAGGTTGTTCAAAAAAGGATAAAATAAGCAGGCTAATGATAGTATTGCTTATACAGGAATGGTGATTTGTGGTGGCTGCAATCAATGTAGATTTATTTTTGAGGGAATACATTTTACAATTTCTAGTTTTCTTAAGGTAATATAATCAAATGATAAGTTTACTGTAATACAAATGATATCTTGCCCAGTGTTTGCTATATCTGGCAGTCTACATCTGCAAAACTTGAACTCCACTCAAAAAATAATATATCAACATGCATATGCAATAATATAATGATTTTAGTGCCTTGAGTAAGCATTCCTTTGAATGTCAGAGTTGGAGGGTTGGAAAAGGTTCCCCTTTAGATAGGGTAGGGAAATGGGATACACAACTGGAGTTCAGACAGTTATACTGGCTATTACTATTAAATTCAACAAACAAGTCAGGAATTCATGACAACAATTTACAGTAATATGTTATTATTGTTTGAAAGGAATAATATATAAGTGCAATGCAATGTTTTCTCTTTATTAACATCATTTTTATGAATTTATAAGGACAGAACTTGGGATATGTGTACTTCAATATTTTTTAAAGAAATGTTTTAATTTTATAAGAATATTGATTGTCCTATTATATAAGCAGTTATTTGTTTGAGTAGCATCTTTGTCAGTGAAGTTCTGTAGTTAATGGGTAACAAAAGCTCTTATTTTTGTTAAAATCATTTGACTTCTTTCAGTGTCCATGTTATTTTTAGTTTTTAATATTTTTAATGTAAAATACTTCCTCCAAAATCATTTATACACTACAGTAGTTTGAAAGATTGGGTGAAGGAACTATTTTACATCAAAATTATATTAAAAAAATAATAATATGGTAATAAAAAATGTAAGTAAAAGAAAACAATTTTTCAGACTGCCTATTCTCTAAACTCAATAATGTGCAATGCTGTGTAAATAATGCCCTTCCAACCCATGCACATATATTATTTACATAGTAATACACACCCTGTTTAGCATTATTGCTTACATATCAAACTTAAGCTTCTTGGGCAAAGTGTTTAAGAAACTCCTTTGCAACAAAAAATTCAAACATATAATGAGTTATATACTTGGATTCATTAACAATTATGCAGTTTTCATGTGAATCCTACACAATTATAGCACATTAGAGAGGTGAGCAGCAGCACTCATTGTTCGTACTTAAACGCTTCCAAGCACCATTTTGTGGCCAGCAGCTGTACTAGGAGCACAAGCACTCAATGTAAACAAAATGACTTACTTGCCTGTAGTGAAAAATATTATGGGAGCATGCACAGGTAGCTTATATGAAGTAAAAACAAGTGACTTGTTGTCATGTGCATACAGGGGATATGAAACTGGGCTAATTTACACAGAATACAATGTTAATAGTGCAAGGATTATTACATAGGGAAGTTCATTCATAAAAATGTACTCAGTTAATGCATTCAGTTGTGATGATGATGCTGATGTACAAAGAAACATTTTCAATAGAAAGACAATCATATTGATGGTAATAATAAATAATCCTGTTTCCAAGTGTTTACACATATACATAACTTAAAAATTAACATGCTGACAATGTGTGTGGAAGGGAGACATTACTACATTGTAAGAAAAAAGGGTAAATGTGATATTAATAATACAATTCAAAATAGCATAAACTAGAAGACTAAAAACAAAGGGGTAAAAAGCGTTAAAACAGTGTAAACGTGTCTCCTTGGCAGTTGTCCCTTTATTTTAAATGTGATGTTAATGATGATAACATGCTGAGTTGAAGTAATAGTTAGCAAAGAGAGTCAATATATTATGGGCTATTTTCAGTTATTGAATAAGACATGTTTATACAAGGAATGTATGTGTGATAACTGACTGTAGAGCTGTATCCTCTACTTCATCCTATATCAGCAAGGTATGAGACATACAGCAGCTGTGTCATGCTCAGTCAAAATGGACATGTTTTAACATCTGCCATTGGACAACCATAGATAGAGGGGTTATTACGTTGACACATCTTAAGCAAGCATGTTCATCATAAACAGTAACATAATAGCAATCACAATGCACAAGTGACAAATGACAACACAAGTATGATGTCTTTCTTAACATCAACAACCTGGAACAGGTGGTTCATTTTCTGACTAGGGATACAAATATTCTCGACCTTGTACTCATGAACATAGGAGGCCAATGTGCCTCACCCAATGTAATGTCTTTTCTCATCAGATCTAATGATAAGGCAGTATTACTTGAAATAAAAGTTAAATCTGGGGATCCAGTGAAACCAAAAACCTTTAGGAACTATTCCAATGCTAACCTGTCTCTTCTAAGCAAGACCTTGACTAAATGCGAAACACCCCCAAACCCAATAAAGATGATAGCAGATGCTAAGCTATTTTCATGATATCAACTGGTTACACAACAAAAGAAAAAAATCTTGGCCAAGCATAAAAGGAAAAAGCCAGACATACTAAAAGTCCCCCGGGCAATTTAAACAGGCAGCTAAGGGGGTTAATTTATACTCCCAAGGCTAAATTTGAAGAAAAAATAGAGTATGAGGCAAAAGACAACCACAAAGCTTTCTACAGCTATGTCCATAGCCCCAATGAAATATGCAGCAATGTGCAGAAATTATTGTAAATGGCATCACCAACACTGAACCAGAGGCCATTGCCATCCTTTTGGCTGTAGTTGCAACTCTAATTTCTCTCCTCGCTTCCCTTGTGATAGTTCAAAGAAAATACCATATACGACAATCCACCAAACCACTACCAAGAACAGCTCATTAATGCATTTTCCATGGCCACAAACACTGCATTGATGGGGCCTGATAACATCCTAGGATGTTTAATAAATAGCATGAAACATGACCTTTCTGGTCTATTTGAATCACTTTTCAACTGCAGCCTTCAATCAGGTTTTGTGCCGAAGGAATGGAAGATGGCGACAGTCATTCCCTTGCACTGATCTGAATAACTATAAGCCCAGAAGTCTTTTCAGCCTCCTATATAAGGCCATGGAAAGAGTCATCATGGACAAGACAACTGAGAGCATAGGTAACCTGCAAACACTGGGCCCATCATAGTTTGAATTTGTTAATGGAAGGTCATACCTATTAATTATGGTGGACTTTTTTAAGAGGATAACCAAAGCATTGGATGAAGGTAAGACTGTGTACACAACTTACCTTGACCAGGCCAAGGCTTTTGGTATAATATCCCACTCAAGCATTATAGAAAACCTCACTAATTTAGGTATAAACACTTTAATCACCTCCACAGGAGGTCAAAATATGTGAAGCTACCTCCACCAAAAGACCAGTGACTAGCAAAGTCTCCCAAGGCTCCATACTGGGCCTGCTCCCTTTTTGCATCTGTTTCTCTGAAATGGAAGCAAATGCTGAAAGTTTATGGCAGACTAAGTTTGCAGATGATTGCAAGCGGGGGGTTATCATCAACTCCCTTGCAGACTCTAGGCTTCTTCAAGAAGGTCTGTCTCTGACTAACAAATGGTGCCAAAGCCATGGCCTTAAACTCAATGCTAAGAAATGCATAAATTATACCCTTTGGGAAGTCAATCATCCTGGCTAATTACCAAGTTGATAATATACCCCTTATAGTTGACCCAGTGTTAAGGATCTGGCTATGCATGATGCCAGGAGCCTTAATTTCAACCACCACATGGCCACAGTGGTAAAGCAATACATTTATGTTGTGCAACTTATAAGTAAGGGCATGGCATCTAGGTCCAAAGAGGTCATTATTCCACTGTACTCTGCCCTTATCAGGCCAATCATAGAGTACAATGCTCCCTCTGGTATGCATTTGACCAGGCATATGCAGCAGCTACAGTGACTTCAGAGGTTCCTCACAAAACAAACACAAGGTGTAATAAACCTGCCTTATGCAGAGCTCCTTAAAATCCTTTTCCTCTACTCAGTCACCTATAGATTGCTGAGGGTTGATCTCTGCCTGTCTGACAAGGCATCCACAAACCCTACACTTATGTATCTCCTACATATTCATAAGTCAAAGAGTACCAGAAATACAAGATCTGGGGATGTGAATTTTGTCTGTGACTTAAACATAACATGCTGGAAAGAGAGACATGTGTCCCAGAGACTGCCCCTCCTATGGAACAGAATTTCCATTCATGTGAAGCTGAGTTTATCTATTACCCAGTTTAAATGTAACCTTGACCAGTGGTTGGGGAACAAGAAACTTACACTGGACCCGGTACTCATGTTCCTTATGGACAGAAGTAGCTTATAAATGCCTAGCACTCAGTGACCTGTTCAGATACACATCGTTATTCTTTTGGGATAACTTGGCTAGGCTTAGAAAGCCCCCCCCCACACACACACACACAGGTCATTAGCCTAGTAACAATCTATAAATCTATGAATCTATGAAAATGAGCAGAAATCTCTGTAAAAGGAATTCCTTGCCAAACATGTACACAGTTGATAGCTGGCTGACAACATTGTTATCTACTTGAACATTCACAGATATACTGACACAAGCGAGTCTAAGGAGCAATGGCTGGATTTGAACTGACCACCTAAGATCACAAGGTATAGAACACTGCCTGAATCTCAAGTACAACACAAACGCACAATACAAAATATTATTTTACAATTGTGACTGTGTACAAAATACATATCACCACTCTTTAACTTGATGTTCTTCTAAAAATGGATTAAGGTGGTTGATGTGCACAGTAACACTACACAGCTACACATACTGCATGCATTAGAAGCATTCTTTACACAGTACAACAGATACACAGTTGTCAAGCATTGCTAGATTCAAACCATCACTCATTGTACTTTTGTAATCTAGAGAGCACAATATCAACAGCCAGTGCCACAGCCTAAGTTATACCACCACGTTGATGTTTTTTTTTTCATTTTTGAAAGCATGATATAAGCATTATATTTCCAAAATGGTTTATTGTCTGGGGTGATACAAATCTATAGGGTAATCCTCTGCTGTGAAAGTAAATCTTCCAAGTGGAAGTTTGCATAAGGAGTATTATCACGGACAAAGCTGTGCATGACTTTACATACTATGTCCATTCACTAGTTACTCAGTGTTGGATTTGAACCACCAACCTATGTAGGGGGACATGTCACATTTAAATTTGAGGCATTACTTACCTGTCTCTAGCTCCTATACACACAAATGCACAAGTTCCACACAGACAGAATTGAACCTCCCACCTACCTAGTTACACATTTTAGAGAACACAGTATTTGTCACCACCACCAAATAAATTTTACTTGAATGATGTGAAAAAGCACATTTGTAATTAGTAAAAAATCACTGATTGGAACAGCTGGTGCTGTGCAGCACAGGTTTTGGTACAAATACATGTCTGTGGACAGGCCATCATACAACACTGTGCTTTACTGATGTAATGATATCTTTCTCTGCTAAAATTTATATACTATCCTTCATATACATTGCATTACTGTGAAGGACATGCACCTCTTTCACAGTATCGGATGCCAGTGACAGTCACAGTTGTAAACAACTGTATTACCAATCAAGCATTCCTGCCAATTTATTCTGGACTGATTGCATAGAATTAGTAAGCATTTATAGTGTCACTGTTACTTGTTTTGTGTCATGCCTGCACAATGCACATTGACCATACAAGCAGACACTTCCTAAATATGACAGTGCAGTACAGCACCACAAAATAACAGTGACAGATTATGTGTGAATAGGTTACCAAACACTATAATGCAGTTGAAAGTGGAGCTAGTGGAGTGCAGATATACATTAAGACCAATTTAATTGAGTCAACAGCACTCTGAAATCCAGCCTTCTTTTCTTTTCCAAATTCAGTAGATACATTGTGCAACCTACACAAAGAATTCTTTTTTCTATTTTTTTTTTTTTTTTACTCTCTGCCTGAAGTCCACCACTGACAAGCTTATTTGCATGGCTGGTGGCAAAATATTAACACGTGTAATTACAGCATGTGGTATGAAACTCAGAATGGGAATTAACAGTAGTCTGTGATGGTCTTTGCTAACTTTCACAAAGATAAGCAATATGTACATACAGCCACGTCTGAATCTGATTGGCTACAAAATAGAAATGTGTTATGGTCATGTTTTGGGTGTCATGATTTACATATCTGTCATGACAATTGCAGCACTTCAATTCTTAAATACCTGCTATAGGTGTATTATGATGCACATGAAGGCCAAGCATGTTATGGCTGGTGGAAATATGACTTATGGTAAGTTTTAAATCAAGGTTTATTTGATGACACAGAAAGGGAGGGAAGAGGTAGACCACTGATGGCAGGAGTACCCATACAGACATAATAACAGATTATTTTTATGGTTCATATTTCTGCTATGTTACTGTTTGCCATATCATTCTAATTATTCAGGCAAGGTCTGTACAGCACAGTCTTCACAACAATAGCTAGCACATTAATACAGCAGCAGGATAATGATGTGATAAGAAAAGGTGTAGCCAACACTTACAACGACAGGAATTATAACACACATTAAAAAACACTTTGATGTGCATATGGATTCGAACCTTAAGAGGATTCTAAGAAAAACCTACAGACGTGAGCATTATCTTAAGACACTACATAGGAACACCTACTTCATCAAGACCCCATATGGCAACAAAGTGCAGAAAAGGAGAATGTATATATTACTCCTCATTACCCTCATCCCAACTACAAGCACAACATTCAACTCTTCAGCTTATTCAAAGCAAGATTAACCTGACTATAAATAGCTAAGCTCAATAGCACAAAGGGCACCATGCTAATTGAGCAAATAGGGCAGGACTTGTGCAGGGAATGCTTACAGGTTGTGACCCAGATGTGCTGGGTATCTGGGCTGCCTGGTGGTGCCAGTGCAGCTACCTTTGAAGATATAGAGGGCCAAACCCCAGTGGTCAGTCTAGCTCCCAGTGCTGATGATCCTTTGATTTTCAGAAGCAATATATTATAAAAAAATAAAAAATAAAAATCAAATAAAAGGAGTGATAAAGGATGGGGGCAGACAAAAAAGAGATAATTAGATCAATAGCATGCCGCATTACTTAATTAATTCAATACATAAGACAATATGACAAATAAATAAGTACAACTTGGCCACATCCAAATATGAATGGAAGGCACTGATATGTTACAAAATCAGATAATCACAATGGTATGATACGACTAATATAATCATATGTTTCACTGTGTTATAGCTGATATCTGATTTCTAATTTAATACCTGCATTTCTAAATATTGAATTGTGAATGTCATGCAATATTGAAGTTAAAATACCTTATAAATAGTAGCCTGTAAAAAATGAATATATATGTTTGGCTATTGAATCCACACACAACTAAGTTGATGTATTATATGCCTAATGCGATAACCAAGAGCTATTGGATCATGCATGTAGGCTTGATATTAAAGTTAAGGTACACCTGCTCAAGATGATAGATAGTGATGGACTCAGAATACTTCTGTGCCTTGCAGTCAGAACAGATGCATACTTATCCTGTGCCTCTGTAAAGTAAGTTTGTGTCTTCTGATGCACCTCATGATTTTTGCTAATTCTGCTGAAGCTGTACAGTAGAAAAAGAAATAGAAAAGATACACAAAAGCCTAATGAATAACTACATTGCCTGACTAGTTAATGCCATATTATAAACAGGCGATGGGTAAATATACTTACAAAACTGAGGGGTACTTGGAGTACTAAATTCATCCTCCAATCAGCTTAAGAGTTCCTGCTTGAGGTTCTTAATGTCACTATTGTGGTGATGATTTTGACCCATGGGTGGAATGCTTGTTACACTGGAGACAGCCATAGCCAAGCTATTGCAAGCTTCAGCCTTATACAGAGAACTGGTATAATCCCACTGTAATAGCCTCTGACTGTAGCAGCTTAAAAAGGAGTGCCACCAAAATGTGAGACTCCTCAACACCCCACCTTTGTGCTCTAAATTGAACATCAGCCCTACCATCACCAGCCATATCTGCAGCAGAAATATGGGTTTGAATTGGTGTCCAATTCAGATTTTGCATGTAACAGTTAAGTCCTACAGCCTAGCCCACTACTTATGTGGAATTTAAACCACATCAATGGCTTGACAGACACATTGGTACTGAGTACATCAATAAGCATAGAAGGTGTTAAAAATGGCAGTGAGATTTTCTCATGTGTGATCCTCAAACTATTCAGACATGTTCCAGTGTTAAACCATGACATGATTTATGTTTTTGGTTATAATCATGGTTGTTGGAGGAAAACTGGTATAACTTGTGACATATTGGCGTACTGGGAGTTAGATGCTGCTAAGATTGAATAGTGCCACCTGGGAATCAACCCCCCCTCCAAAAAAAGGATAAATATTAAACTTTGTTCATTAACTGTCACTACCACAAGATAACTTACCTGTTAGCATGGTAATTAGAGGTATGCTAATTTAATACTAAATGCATAAATACTTAAAATATGTCTATATATCTGACTTTACTTAGTCATGGGAATACATTTCTATGCAAAATGCAGTGTTTGTGTTTGTAAATACATCTCATATGCATTCAGTTGCATGACTTGAGTAAGACACAGAGGGCTATGTTACATACATATTTTGAAACGCATGCTGTCATAAACATACTTATATGTAAGTACTCAATAATTAGAACAAAATATTGATTCTATCATACCTATGTATGTACATTCAACATTAAATACAATCACTGTCATGCTTAACATAATTTACACAGATTATATTGGGTCTCTATTGCAAGCAGTAATGGTACATTTCTTTGCCATTCCTCATCAAAATGTTGTGACAAATGGTGTCCTGAACCCCTCTGTTGAAAGTATCTGTCAGCTAGATTTGAACGCTGCAACATCTGTTGTTGTTTTTTAATCACTACATTTACTGATAGGGAAAATAATTGGATAGACTGAATTTATTCAAAGAGTATTCTCCAGAGTGCTGACAAATGTACAATGGTGCAAGGCTCCTCTACGCTACAGAAGCCAGTCCAAATTAAATGTTTGCATTTATTTTCCTTAGGCAGTGAACTGCTGCCAGTAAAGAGTGTGCAATGCCAAATGGTACAGAAATGAAGAGAAAATAAAATAAAAACTGAAGTACTGAAAAAGAGGAAACATCATGCAACAAGTAGTTAAAATGTAGAGTTATGATAGTTCTTTAAATTTGTTATATTTCAGCTTGAACATATGCTCATTAAACTTTATGTTCCCACAATCACCAGCATCTGTGGATTAGAACCCCACAAACACCACAATTTCTGGATTAGAGCCACATAATCTGTACTAAGTATATGGCATTGCATCAATTACATTACAGGTGCAACAAAACCAATTCCTGACATTTGTCCTAGTACTTTTCCATTAGATGTGTGAATGTTTGTGATACTAGCAAGGGAAAGATAGTCTTTCCTCACACAATATAACATAAAAATGGACCTCTTTCCTTCTCTTTATTTTGTGAACATCATTCCTATATCTATGCTTCTCTAACAAGACTGTTATATGCGTCATCTTGTAGTTGATATATATATATATATATATATATATATATATATATATATATATATATATATATATATATTTCAATATGTAATTCATTTCATTAAAATTGCAGATATAATTGTATTCAGTGACAGATAATGTCATCATAAACAAATTAGTCAATGGTAGCCACAAAATGTATTCCAAGTCCCTTCTCCCTGACACACCATCAGTAAGGGCACATCAAAGAGGATTGACATGCTGCAGTCAGACTAATTATTCACACTTGGAATACACTTAGCAGGTAACACTTCTAAGTGCTCATCCTTGCAGTGGTAGATTGTGCATGCCATTGTGTAGGCCCTTACACCATGTTTATATTTCCTGCACTTAGTGCAGATGTTGGAATTCATAAATGCTATTGCATTCCCATCTTGTTTGCAGATTCATAGTGCTCACAAAGCTAAAACTGCACTATATGAAGGTAATTGTGCAGGCAAGGAAATTGTTCTGGTATTGAAGACTGTTTATCCAGAGAGTTGCATGCTGCTAATTGCTTGCAAAACATATTTCTAGTTTCACAACTGACTTAATGCAAAAGTAAGTTGCTGTTTTTTTTTAAAATGCTGTATTTCAACTTTATTGATGGATTGCATTATACAATGCATGCATAGCTTTAGGGTATGCACAGGGGTGGCCTGTGCTATTGGACTGCCAGATTGCAGCCCCCCCAGCTGTAAAAAATAAAAAAATATATAAATAAAATAAAGTTAAAAAAGAAAAAAAAAATCGCGGACTTCCGCGCATGTGCACTAGTCCGGACTGCTGCTGAGACAGTCTGGAGCATGCGCAGACTGTCTCAGCAGCAGTCCAGATTAGGAAATACTTAACAACAGACATCCCAGATGTCTATGCAGTTGTAACTGCATAGACTGTCACAGGAAATGGAGCCAACTCAGACTGCAAAGGGATCGTGGGCATGGATTGAAGGGATCGCTCCAGGTAAGTGTGTGTGTGTGTGTGTGTGTGTGTGTGTGTGTGTATGTGTGTGTGTGTGTGTGTGTGTGTGAATGCCCCAGTTGCTATATACTGGTGGCTAGAACAAACTCATGGTGGTGTGGTAGGGAATACCTCAGGCTTGAACCCTGTACCTTGTATGCAGGTGTTAAGGACCTGAATTCCCTACCCAACACCATTTGTAAAAAAAATGCAGATTTTTGCCTCATATTTGATCTGATCTGTTCCTCATAATATCTGTGGTTTCTAAATGCTGCAATGCTTGATATTTGATGGTACAGTGGTAGTATTGCTATCTCACAGTTGCAGGTTCTCAGGTTTGATTCTTGGGTGGGATCTGCATCTTCTCCCTGTGTTTGTGTGGGTTTGCTTTTGTGTCGTCCCATGTTACAAAGACATGCCTGCATTATTTCTTCCTGGGCCTCTGCTGAAAATAGTTTTTTTGTTCCAAGTCAGACTGTCCTGATTAACAAATGTTAAATAAAATTGACAGGCATTTGAATTTCAGACTTCAGGTTTCTGAATGTTTAATTCCTTACATATTTGATGGTGCAGTGGTAGCATTGTTGCCTTACAGCTATAGGTTTTCTGGTTTGATTCTTGGCTGGGGTGCCTTCTGTGTGGAGTCTGCATCTCATCCCTGTGTTTGTGTGGATTTGCTCTAGTGTCCTGCCATTTTACAAAGACATGTGTCTGCAGTATTTCTCCCTGGGCCTTTGCTGAAAATTGTTTTTGTTCCGTCAGAAGTAAAATTGACAGGCATTTGAATTTCAGACTTCATGTTCTTCAGAAAATACATAGTAACACAACCTTTTATTCTAGTAATTTTCTAAGTTTATAAGATGAATATTTGAAAATTGTCCTTATTTTAGGAGTGTATTACCCCATTATTGGCTTTGTCCAGTTTTTTTGTGCTAAGGTTGACAGCTAGGGCAAGAACTGAATTCACTGAATATGTTTGAGGGCTGTATTCCCTCATTACTGGGTTTGTCCAGGTGTTTTGTGCTAACAGGTTGACAGCTATGGTGAGAACTGAATTCATTAAATGATAGCAATTTAAGTTTCAGTCTTCCTCTCTTTCACAAAGCAGCTGATTTGGCATAGTGGTATGTTGCTCTGACTGTTTTGTACAGGGACCTTGGCAGTAAAATGTATGGTGGTAACACAGCATTTTATTCTAGCAACTTTCGAAGATTATACAAGCAATGTTTAATGTGTCCCTGTTTTTTGGGCTTTTGACCCCCCCCCCAATAAATTTGGCTTTTTCCAGATTTCTTGTGCTGCGAAGTTGAGATGCAGTTGAGTATTGAGTAGATTTTACAAGGAGCTGAGAGCTGCAGGGAAAGAGAAGTTTAGTGCTGCTTATGCTAAGTCAGCTTGCATTGTTAATAGCACAACAGGTTGTGTACTTGCTTTTGATGCAGAAGATTGTTGGTTCTACTCCACAAGGGGCGGATGCTGCCATACTGAAAAAGTTAAGATACTAACTATGAGCCTGTTATCAGTTTGCCATCCATTTCCTATTGCAATATTACTAGCTTAGCATACTTCTTCAGAGATTGTGCATATTTACTGATAATGGTGGACTGTAGAATTGTGCATATTTACTGATAATGGTGGACTGTAGAATTGTGCATATTTACTGATAATGGTGGACTGTAGAAGTTTGAGTAGACTCTTATGATGGAATTGTTCTGAACTGGGCAGTTTTGTCATTATGGGTGCATGCATTTTGTTTCATTGTTTACTGGAAAGATGTTCTGAATTGGGCAGTTTTGTCATTATTGGTGCATGCGTTTTGTTTCATAGTTTACTAGAAAAATGTTCAAAACCATAGAAAGGTGTATCAAAGAGCACATGTATGTTTCATATGCAAGGGGCCTATGAATTGAAAACAGTCCAGAATTAATCTTTATCTGCCACTGGTAAAATGTATTTTCTTTGATTGTGGGTTTCAGTGCTGTTTCAATGAATGTGAGTTTCAAGGGCAGAGAAGTTTTAATACTAAGTTTGTTTAGCAGATGTCTTAGTGTTTGTGCTGTAAAATGCAAAATAAAACTTTCAAATGAAGTCCAAATCATCATAGAAGTAAATCAGTATGCACATTAGTGTTTATGGTAAATGGAGTGAAATAACCAAGTGATGGATCATTGGAATGGCTGCAGGGGGAGGCTCCATTCGACCATGACTTTGTGAGGGGGAAGGGCGGCAAACTTAAAGACAACCCCAGCTGAACTATACCTCCCAACTGTCCAGATTTTCAAAGAATTAATAGATTTTGCTTCTTATTTTTGGTTTGTTCCTCATAAAATTTGTGGTTTTCTGGCAAATCATTTAGGAATTAAGTTACTAAATAATGACACACTGAGTTTCAGACTTCATAACCTTCAGAAAAATGCATGCTAAAGTAAGACCTGTTGTTCTATCAACTGTCTCAGTTTAGACAAGAGCTATTTTTAGTACTGTGTTCCCCCAATATATTTGGCCTTGTCCAGATTTATTGCATTAACAGGTTGAGAGGTACATGCAAATAAATTGCTTTATAGAATTAGGCATAGCCAAACCTCTCAACTGTCCTTGATTTTGGCTCAAAATGTTGCTCTTCCCCCTAATAATCCCTCCGCAAAATAGCAATTTTGGAAGAAAACATGGAGGGTTTACAATTAAGAAATGACTGTAATAATCAGAGTTATAGATTACTTTTATTTCAGAAATGCATGTAGATTCTTTTATTTTGTCAGCTGCTCAAGTTAGCAGTACTAATATTAAAGTGTCCCTTCTTTGACAGGTTCCTAGCTGTATTATGTGGCTATTTTATATTTTACATCACATTTTTGGTCCATTTTTTCATAAAATTGTGTTTTTTTTTGTTAAATTAGTGACAAATCATTAAAGACTGAAGTTAGAAAATAATGACAGACATTTGAGTTTCAGATTTCATTCCATTCAGAAAATTCATACTAATGCAAGACTTATTCTATTATCTTTCTAAGTTTATAAGAGCAATAGTTAAAAATTGTCCTTATTTTTGGGCCTTTGTCCCACTTCTTTGTATGGCTTTGCCCAGATTTCTTGCTCTGAGGTTGAGAGGTATGACAAATGTGTCAGGGCCATCACAGTCAGCCAGAGACATTTCAAACTGTGACATACTTGTTGCACCCCACTCCCCCATGTAGTGACTCTGGATGTGTCGAAGCAAGGCAAGGAGTAGTTATGCAGCGTAAATGTGTAGAGTATCTCCCCCATCCAAGGTAGACACAAGTACTAGAGTGGCTTTTCATCTGTCCTTGATTTTTGCAGAATGGTCTGGTTTCTGTCATATTTTTTGTACTGTTGATTTATGCTTATTACTCAAAGTGCCTGTTGCTCTGTGTTTAAGTAGCAATACTTTAATGACCATCAAGTAAGCTTGGCTGAGATCGTAAGATGCAAGTAAGCTTTAATAAGCATACTGTTAAAGAATTGCCAACATTGAAAGCCTTTCTGTTGTTGCCATGTAGAGAATACTTAGCTAGATAATGTATAAGCCTTGGGTATTGAAATGCATATGACAGTATTTGTAATAAAGGACAATATTACATTATTTTAAGAAGCTCATTACACTTGGAGACTTCCAGTCATCTCTGCAGGCTTTACCTGTAAACTAAACAGAATGACAATCGTGTGGTCCATAACCTGTACAGTAATCCTTTTAAGCAATGTATCTTGAGCTTATTTCTTGTTTGCTTTTCATTTTTTACTTTGATCATGTTTTCCCCATGAAACAAGTAGATAGTTGTCAGGCAGCAGGTCTTTTTTTGGATAAGAAACATTTTTACAAGTGGGGGCATCAGAGATTTCTACTTTCAGCATGTTACTTGGTACGTTAATAAAGCTGAATATAAATTATAATTAGAGCTGCAGTGCAAGAAGTGGTTTGAGTTGAGTGCTGCTTGTTTTTCTTATACTTGATTTTGACTGGCATTCCATTAATGTATTTAAAAAGTAATTTATTTTTTCATGCCTCACAACCTTTTTGTTTCCATCTAGAGATTAAGTAAGCTGTCATGCAGCCAATGTACTGAGATATTTTTATTCTTCTACACATCATTTTGTCTTGATTGGACTCTCATAATGACGGTCTGGCACCCAGGGCAGTGTATTTAGTTATTTTTTGTGGTTTTGAGCATAGCTCCTCCCCTTTCTAGTTGGCCATACCCCTTCCCAATTGACCCCACCCATTCAGCTGTCTCCTGCAGCCCCCCTTTGATTTGAAGTCACCAGCCGCCACTGGGTATGCATCATTTTCCCCTTGCTGGTGGTGTAAGAATGTATATCAGTTATTTTGTAAATTGCAAAGGTTTGTGAAGAGTGCAATATGGCATTACAGAACATTTTCTATGCTTATTTGGAAAGTTGTTGCAGCAGAATGTTGTATCACTTACAGTACTAACAAGGCCAGGAGTTTGTCATTTGTAGCCCATAATGTGTTAAGCTTATGATATATAAATGACCACCCTCCACACAAGTGGGCATTCAAAAAACTATTAGCCATTAGTAATGTAAATGTGTACATTGCTTTGGTTAATGCTGCAGTGTAGTACTCAGTTACACAATTGTTGTCCTCCTAATCTGCGCAATTGATTTCCATTTCCTTTTTTTGTGTGGGGGGGTGTGGCTATGTTTTTTTCTGTGTACTAATATGGAGATTTAATTTTTTAATTATTTTGTGCATGATCGATACACACATTTATACATACACATTTGTATTTTTAACAGTCACTTGTATCTTCATTGTGTATTATATATTTCTTTTATTTTTCAGATCGTACATGGCAATGTTGCACAAGATATCTGCACACTATAAATTGCCATACAGTGCTGGCAAGTATGACTTTATCACCCAAGCAGTAAGTCCCCATGGCTCCTTCTTCTTAGAAAGAGACAGCGGTCTCAAGTAATCCTGTGACCATATCAGGGGCAGATGGATAACTATGTAAATAGTGTTGGAGCACTTGCTCATACATATCAGTAAACCTGCCACAGGCCAAGTGTCATAATAACATACATGATAAGTAGGGTATGTGAAACTGGCCAGGAGCATATGACTAGGGGGTGGGGGGTGTCTGCTAACAAACTACCAGTGACTGAGGAGTTCCTGTGCTTTAACATATGTGGGTCCCTATCAGATGATCACGTTTTCAGAAACTCGAAATTCATATGGTTGAGACCATATTATCAAGTTTTTGAAAATTTGAAGCTTTTGAACTGAGATTGTGATACAGTAGGATTTCCTACTAAAGTATAATGTATATCTCATTTTTTCTGTTGTTCTCCAGCTTTTGCCCTGATTTACCCCTTGCGATTACTCCTGGGTGGACCCTAAAACTAATATATTACAACATCTGCCAATTGCTCAAAGCATTCTCAACAAACTCTGCTGCCTCGACCAAGCTTCTCCCAGAGGAATCCAAGGAAGTATGTGCTTCAGCTGCCTAGCCTTTAAATAGTATAGTCTGTAAGCCCTGTTAGGTGTTCTGTTGCTCCCTGCCAGGAAAGCCAGCAGCCTAAACCCCTCTTATTTTCCTATCCAAGGTTCTTTCCTCTTATCTAGTTTCCTGATTTACTCTTGCTCCCTTCTCCCTTCAGTCCAACCCTGTCCAGGGTGTGCATTGGAGTGCTAAGGTGCACTCTACATTTGTCCACTATATGGCATCCTCTCCCCACAAATATCTACTTTTATTCACTTAATATTATATTCTCTTTAAACTCTAACTTCTCTTTTTCTTCCTCTCTCTCTCTTATTACACTATAGCCCACTCCAACCCACTATATCCAGGTCCCCTCTACTTACCCTTCTGCTACTCAACACTCCACTGATTGGTTTTCGATCCTCCCCTGAGCCCCCTTTGGTTCTACCCGCTCCGTTCCACCTGCGGGCTCACTCCGCTCCCCTACCCTGCCCCCAATTTCCACCCGCCCCCAGCAGCTCTACCTTTATCTCCCCATAACCACACCCATCTTGATTACTGACCAATCAATAACCACAACTCTGAGACTCCCATTCCTTTCCCACCTAATTAACTTCATCTACGTCTCATTGACTAATCACTAAGCCAACCACAACTTATTCACCATCTCAACTCCCACCCACAAACCACATACCCTCCAATCCTTCACAACTCTCCACTCATTCACCTCTATTTAGTCAATAAATAACTCATTTACATACACCTCTCTTACTGCCACATTTAATTTTACAACAACTAAATAGCTTTAATAGCCCCTCTTCATCATGCTTTCAAAACCATCATTCTTACTAACTCTACTCCTTACCTTAACCTATCTTTACTACCTCACCCAGCCGAGTTATTCCTACCACTCCCAACACTTCCATGTAACTAACCATCTTACCTCCTCTCTCTCACACTCAAACATCCCAATTTCTCCACACCTATACCCTATAAAAAAACATCTGCTTTTTCCTAACAAACTTATCACCTCTCAAAAATGCTCTACCCACATAGTTGTTTCCAAATCCTACAAAATCATAATAGAACCAAATCTATTCTCTAAACTATCCAATTACTTCTCCAACCTATTCCTATATTTCATTACCAACCTTCTATCTGGTGATATCCATCCTAACCCAGGTCCTACCTCCTCAGCCAGTACAGACAAATCCTTACTTCTCACCTCGTTAAACTCCCAAAGTGTAGTTAGCAAAATCCCAGACCTCCATGCCTGGTTGACACACAATAAACCTGACATCCTATCCATCTCAGAAACATGGTTAAAGCCCCATATAAAAGACTCTGAAATAATTCCACCAAACTATTCTATCATTAGAAAAGACAGGTCCCACAAAAAAGGTGGAAGAGTAGTTCTCCTCTACTCATCCTCCTTGTCAGTTACACCCTATAACAAACCTACTCCTCAATTTAATAACGCTGAACTACTCATAACACTACTTCAAATTAACAAACACAAACACATATGTATAGTTTCCCTCTATATCCCCCCAGGGGATAATATTTCCACACTCGAAGACATCCTCTCCTGGCTCACCAACAACATTAGCAATGAAACAATAATCTTAGATGATGTGAATATTAATTGGGCCTCTGTTCAGTCTCTCACACACCCACTCAACATCAACCTATATAATTTTTCGCAACTAATCACCTCTATACACCCCTCAAAAAACCTCTCCAGTGGCAGTATCCTGGACTGGATCTTAGTCTCTCATCCCCATTATTTCTCAGACAATGGTACTCTCCCCAATCCCCTTAGTGACCAACTACCCATCTTCACCCACCAACTCCCCTTACTACTAGATCGCACCCACAACTATATTACCTTACATAACCAAAAAAACTTCAACCCATCAACCTTTGTTAACTCCCTAAAAGCAATAAACTGTAACTGTCTAAAAACATTACCTTTAGATAATGCAGTTGCCCACTTTAGTACAACTTTCTTAAAAATACTAGACTTCCTTGCTCCACTATGAACAAAGAGAATAAAAATTAAAACTGCCCCTTGGCTTACCAGAAACACACTAGCAACAATGCGGCAAAGAGATAAAGTCTGGGCACACTACCAGAAAAATAAGTCCCCCCTCATCCATAATGAATACAAAACACTTAGAAACAGGGTAAAAAAGCTCATCATCTATGATCGACAAAATTACTTCTCCATACTCCAAAACAATAACAAAACAAATCCTCAGAAATTCTGGAAAGGTGTCTCCACTCTACTTAATCCTAGTAAACCTGTCACCCCCACCCCAGACCATAATGCCCCAGATGCAGACTTAGCTACTGAATTCAACTTTTTTTTCGTTGATTCTATTTTAAAATTAAACTCTTCTTTCTCTAACAACACTTTTTCCAACTCACCCCCATCCTCCCCCAACAACACCCCACCCTGCACTACTACCACTCCCCCACTCACATCTACTAACTCTGTACCCTCTACCTCTTCTCCTACTCTCGCTTCCTCCTCATCTTCTTCACCCCCTAATACCCCCTCTCCACACTCCCCACCATTCACACTAAAACCTATACCCACTTCTACTATACAAAAACTCCTTCAGAAACTAAAACCTAGCACTAACGCTCCTGATAACATCCCTTCCTATTTTCTTAACATATCTGCTGAAGCAACTGCCTACCCCATTAGCATACTAATCAACCGCTCTATCCAAGAAGGCATAGTTCCCCAAATCTGGAAAAATGCCTTCATCATACCTTTACATAAGGGTGGCAACAATAACAATGTTAATAACTTTCGCTCCATCGCTATCCTCTCCCCCATCGCTAAACTCCTTGAAAAATGTATTCAACTACAACTACTTCCATATCTCTTAGATAACCACTTGCTAACTCCCACACAACATGGATTCAGACCTAATCACAGCACTATGGCAGCTCTCCTCTCCTTCCTTGAAACTGTAAATAAAGCCCGGGACTCGGGCCTTATTGTCTCTACCCTTCTACTCAACCTCTCTAAAGCCTTTGATACCATCTCACATAGGCTGCTTTTAACCAAACTTGCAAAACTTAACCTATCTCCCTCATCATTGAACTGGTTCTTCAGCTACTTAACCAATAGATATCAAGCAGTAAAATGGAAAAAGGCAACCTCCTCATTTCTTAATACCCCAACCGGAGTTCCCCAAGGCTCCATATTAGGACCCCTCCTCTTCAACATATTTATAAATGATTTCTGTAACGCTATCCCTCTCTCCAACATCATCCAAAATGCAGATGATTCAACCATTATCTGCTCTGCCACATCTATCCCTACCTTCCTAAAACTAACCCAGGATGCTTTTTCAACCACTGAGCAATGGATGAATAGTAATCACCTGGCACTGAACGCCTCTAAAACCAAATTAATGGTATTCACCCCCTCTAATGTCAACTCTATCAATATAAACACCTTCTCTATTACTAGTCAAAATAACATTCCACTGGAGCTGGTGTCAGAGACCAAATTACTTGGAGTCCAAATTGATAACCAACTAAAATTCAACTCCCATCTACAACTAAATATCAAAAAAACCCATCAAAAACTAGGTATGCTCTATCGGCAAAAGTACTACCTTACAACTGCCACTAAAATCACTCTCTCCACTTCCTTTCTTATTCCTTCCCTTCTCTATGGAGCTCCTCTTCTAACTAATCTGCAAACATCTTTGAAAACACAGCTCTCCTCTTGTTACAACAAATCTGCCAAGTTTGCTACCAGCCAAAAGTCCTCTACCCACCATTGTTCCTCTCTCCAACAATTAAAATGGCTAGAACTACCCAAACATCTCACCTATACTCAACTATCCCTCGCACATAAGCTCATTTTCAACTCCTCCCTCTGTCCCTCCCTGTCCTCTGTCTTTAAACTGCACCTACCTGATAGAGTATTAAGGTCCAACAACCAAAATCTACTAGAAGTGTATAAACCTACTCATCCCCCAGGCAAAAATATTCTATCGTATGGCCTTGCATGCCTCTGGAACTCCCTACCTCCATCCATTCGTACCATCTCTAACCATTTAAATTTCAAAAAATCTCTTCATTCATACCTAGTATCACAGTGGGAATGCTCTTGCTCCCACCCCATATAACTAACACTAGAATTTTCAAGTTCCTTTCCTTCTCCTGCAATTTCACTTTATCATTTCTCCTAACTCTTGCACTCTCATTAATTTTAGGGTATCTGCAAGAATACTGACTCTCAGGGTATCTACAAGAATACTGACTCTTAACTTGTTCCGACTTCTCATTTTAACTTTGTAACACCCCTTATAATGTATATATGATACACGTTTCATCAATTGTCAACTTAATTGTAATGTTTGTTTATAATATGTATTTCCTGCTTGAATTGTTACAATGTATAATCATCTCTAATAACCTACTGTAACATCAATTGTCTGGAGTTTTTCTCCCTAGGACTCCATTGAAAACGGGTTCATCTTGGCCCAATGGACTATCCTGGTAAACCAACTGCAAATAAAATAAATAAAATAAAATAAAATCAGTAAATTTACCCTTTTTCTCACTGTAGTGTGATCTCAGAACTGGTATATATAATTGGCAGAGGGTGTGGGGGGTGTGGGGGTGCAGGGGTGCTTGCCCTCCTGCAAAAATGTAAAAACAGTAGATCTTTGGGATTTTTTTATGTTTTATTTTTTGACGTTTGACTTTTTGGAAACTCGATCATATTGTTTTGACTGTATGAATTTGAAGTTTCTGAAAACTTGATCATTTGATATAGACCTACATATACTCACGAAACTGCACTGTCAGAGATTTGTTGATGGTAGTTCTGATACGGAGGAAACCAGTGTGCATCCTGCAGATCTTTGAAGTATGCAAATACAATACAATTCAATCCTTCACACTCACGTCTTGGATTTTATGCTTGCCATCATGTATTCCCCCCAGACACCACCCTCTGATGAGGATGATGACTGTACACTACTCTTTCTACATTTTTAATGTACTTACATTTGAATGTATTTGTAGAAAAGTGAACTGCGTGATACAGAATATTGTGCCAAGTCCCGAGATGGACATTGCAGACATCAGTCATACAGTATTACTGAAATTGCTGTACACAAGACAGATGCATCATCTTAGGAAGATATAGCTACTTGCAAATGGGACTAAGTAGTTAGCTAAATTTTTTCAAACAGGTACCATACTTACCTTAGTCCTCAGATGAAGGCTGAAGAGGTTGCATATTTATTATGTTGTTTCCCAGTCTATCCAGTCTTGCTGTATAATTTTCATGCAATCCATACTAAGTCAAACGGGGTATAGAAAACCATTTACTTCTTGGCAGATGTCTGACAGGATCAGCAACCACAGCAGCAACTTTAATTAAAGCCTACTGCACATACAGTAGCAACTGCTAACATGTTTTCTTTTACATGTAACTTTGACTGCAATCTGAAGAAGTCTGGATTTCAGCACAAAAGGCTACACTGAGTGTACACAATTGCTTTCTAGCTTCATAAATAATGTTGCTGTGTTAGACTGGTTAATTAGCATCTACTTTGGCTAATTATGCTTTCAATAGCATATTCTGCCATTTACCTTTGTTTTAAGGGTATACAGTAAGTATAGAGTCATTTAATTAATTCAAAATAGTGTGCTGTTGTGTGTACGGTATGCCATATGTACGATATATTCACTTAGTGTAGGTGTTAATGAATACTGCCTGTGATCTCTTATATGGCCAGTAACATAGTTTCTGAAATATGTCAGTACTCTGGCAGCCATATTCAGGGTTACCAGCAAAATATACTGAAACACGAATGACAACCTCCTCACAGCAAAACTTTTCGTTGACATAACTAGAACACTCAAAATTATAAATTATGCCTTCATATTTAATAAACTTAGGGAATATAATGTTGGCCTATGTATTAAAAAGTGGTTCAGAAGGTACACAGAAAACAAAACATTTCAATATTATGGAAATAAATGTTAATTCAAAAAAATGTATGGTTATGGTAAGGCAATCATCATTAGTGTAGTACAGAATTGACTTCAGGACTCATTTGTTTGTTTGCATTAAGTCATACTGACAATCTCCTTTAGAAGAGGTTTGCATCTAATGGAGATTAGTTGCATACATATCTGATAATCTGTATTTAATAAGTATATAGAACAATAGATAAGAATGAACATTTGTTTCAAAATTGTATTAAGAAATAACATTACAGATGTAGACATTACATTAACATGGGAAAGGTCCACCTGATACAGTGTTATTTAATACATTTTGTATCACTGTAATATGTTGTTTGTACTATTTTATAAAAGCCTTTATTTAAGGTATTAAGTGTCAGAGCTTTTTTAAGGTTTGAGATGGTTAATTGTGTCCTAAATATACTGAAGTGTTCATTAGAACCCAGAGCTAATCAGCTGAAATGGATGAAAATGCCTACTTCCCTTAAAATCTCATCATTAGTTTGCAATGGAGCATGATTTCCTGTTAAAATTCAGAGTTACTGAAAATAGTACTAATAATGTGATGATGTGCATTTATGAAAGTGTTTACCAGAGTTTGAATGGAGATTTCAATAGCCTAAATGTGGCATTCAGTGGTCACTACTTACAGAATAATTAATTATTCAATCACCAAAAAAAGTCGCTTGTCAATTTTCTTTGTTTATTAGGTATCCTTCCAAATAATGTAATTCTCCATTCTAACTGTATCATATATGAGATTTTGCAGTATGAAATGTTTGTGATAAAGAAAAAGGTATGAGTGCCATAAAACTTGTTTTTTTGCTACTGTCTTTGAGCTGTATTCATAAAAACTGAACACCATGGGAAAAGGCTCATTTACCACAGCATGCCCTGTCAAAGCCCTGTACAGCTAAAAAAAGACATGCTAGACAGGTTAAGGCATTGTATGTTATCTTTCTCCACTGAGTAAGTACTATGCTTAATGAGAATGAAATATGTGTGCATAACCCCCACATACATACACACTTGACTGTACTTGATTCATAGTCAGTGTCAATTTGTAAAATAAAAGTGACCTTATTAGCTGGATGAGCAGCACTGAAGATTAGCTGAGGAACGCTTAGAACTCTTTTAAGAAATATAGATTACATTTATTTCATCTCATATACAAAACTAAAAACAAAACATTATTTAATGCTTTTTATTTATTGGTGAAAACAGAATCAGTAAGTCCATCATTGTCACTTAGTACATCTCTTAAACTACCTTGATGTAGTTTGCTAGTGCCATTCATATTTGAACCAATTTCGTGTGGTTTCTTAAGTTCTTAGTAATAACTCTGAATATACTTAGGTGAAAAAGTTGAAAGAGTCTATGTACATGCATACATATCTAAATATCTAAATAGATCTATATATAATTTACACACTATATATATATACATATATATATATATATATATATATATATATATATATATATATATATATATATATATATATATATCCTCCTAACATCCCTCACTCCTCAGAAAATATTGCTACCTCATTCAACACACACTTCACACAAACCATACTATCACTAGCTAAACAACACAACCCCACTCCCCTCAACCCACACCTTCAACTAGTAATCTCCCCACTGCCTTCTCTTTTTCCCCTGTTCCTACCTCCAACATAAAAAACTCTTAACTACACTTAAGCCCACCAAATTAGCAGCAGACAACCTCCCAAGTGAATACCTACAAACTGCAGCTGATGCTCTCGCCTACCCAGTATCCATCTTGATTAACCAATCTCTGTCAAAATGTTACGTTCCCACACTGTGGAAAGTATCACATATAATTCCCCTCCACAAAGGCGGACCCTCCACAGAACTAACTAATTACCACCCCATAGCTATTCTCTCTCCACTCTCCAAAATACTTGAGAGATGCATACACTCTCAGGTCTCAGACTACCTCCTTACTAACAACCTCCTTTCCAATACTCAGCATGGTTTCCAACCAAACCATAGCACCACCACTGCCTTACTCTCCTTTACTAACACTATCCTTCAGCATAAAAACAATGGTTATCTCTCCTCTGCTACTTTCCTAGACCTATCTAAAGCATTTGACATGGTCCCACACAAACAACTTATCTCTGTCCTCAATAACCTACCCTTCTTACAATCAGTCACCAACTGGTTTCAGAGTTACCTGTCTGACCGCCAACAATCCGTTGTATGGCAGAATGACATATCTCCTCAACTACCTGTCTCCCTAGGAGTTCCCCAAGGATCCATCCTTGGAACCCTACTCTTCTCTGTTTTCACCAATAATCTAGCCTCTGCCACCAAACATGGCACACTCATGCAATACGCAGATGACTCAACCATCATCTGCTCAGCCCAGTCCCTACCCAAACTGCAAAAAGTCACACAGGAAGCCTTTTCCTCTGTTGAAACTTGGTTATCCGATGCCCAATTGATACTCAACCCAAACAAAACTAAACTACTCATCTTCCAACCCACCAAACATACTCAAAACAACTCTCACTTTAACATCACAGCAAAAGACAACACCACTATATACCCAACTGAACACACCAAATTGCTAGGAGTGGAAATAGACAATAAACTAAAATTTGACATTCACATATCCATGACCATAAAAAAGTCCACAAAAAAACTAGTAGCATTATACAGAAATAAGCAACTTTTCACCAAAGCAGCAAAGATTTCAATAGCAAATTCCCACCTTATCTCCACCCTACTTTATGCCTCTCCAATGTATACCAAACTAAGGCAATGTGATCTAAACAAGCTAGAAACTTGCTACAACAAGATCGCCAAATTTGCCACAGGGGCATCCTACCGTAGTCACCACTGTCTCTCACTTGCTGAACTGGGCTGGCTTGAACTCCTTCACTTTCTTCAATGTTATCAACTCTCACTCGCCCACAAACTAGTAAACCATCCACTAAATGTCCCATCCCTCCAGAATCTACTCCAACCCTATCGCACCACCAGACCACCAAGATCCAGCAACAAAAATCACTTGCAGATCACTAAAGCCAATAACTCTGCTGGTGAAGCACTATTCTCTTGCACCATAGCCAATTTATGGAACTCCCTCCCACCCACAATTACCTCCGTACCATCATGCACCCACTTCAAATCTTTACTAAAAGTGCACCTAAAAACATGCTGGCTATGCCCTTGCAACTCCTACCCCATCCAACCACTACCTTTCTTTCCACTCAGCTAACTACCTTGATTATAGCAAGCTCAGATGCTCATAAGCCTAGTATTTATTATACAGCAGGAACTTCTTATTGTAACATTTGTTAATGTCTGTTATGTACTTCACAGATAAAGATTCTAGTTGTCTACTGATGTAATGTGTTCTTCATCTGTAAATATATTGTAAATAATTGCTATGTAAATTGTTAATCGCTATGTAATCCAATGTAACTACTGTCTGTTTATTTTAACTGTGGAGCTTTTCTCCCTGGGCCTCCGCTGAAAATTGACCTACATCAAGTCGGACACTCCTGGTCAACAAATATATATATATATATATATATATATATATATATATATATATATATATATATATATATGTATAAATTTGGGTCTACTTCATATGACCTAAATTTAATTTGACTGAAAGTCATTTGACTGAGACCAAAACACTGAAAGTTCAAAAGACTGAAAACTCATTTGACTGAAACTCATAACACTGACACATTAAAGTAAAATGAGTATGCCCTTTTCCCCACTGTAGTGTGATCCTGGAGTTAGTATATATAGTTAGGGGGGTGTGGGGGGCACAGCCCCCCACATTGTGAGGTGTGGGGGTGAATCCCCCCACATAGTTTAGGTAAATATTGTTTTCTGCAAAGAGTTATTCATTGCAGTTATAAATATCCATGTGTATGGTTTAAAATGTATAAAATATGTGGGGGCTTCACCCCCGCACCCCCCAATGTGGAAGACTGTGCCCCCCACCCTCCAACTATATATACTAACTCCAGGATCGCACTACAGTGGGGAAAAGGGCATATACTTTTTACTTTAATGTGTCAGTGTTATGAGTTTCCGTCAAATGAGTTTTCAGTCTTTTGAACTTTCAGTGTTTTGGTCTCAGTCAAATGAATTTTAGTCAAATGAAATTTAGGTCATATGAAGTAGACCCATATATATATATATATATATATATATATATATATATATATATATATATATATATGGATCTAATTTAAAATAGCAAATTTTAATAATGCTGAACACCAGAAGATTTAGACCAGAATGACGAAACTTCAATTTACTGAGACTTCAAAACATCAGGTCCCAAAATATTGAAAATAAAACACAAACCTAAACTTCCAACCTTACACCACAAAACAGACACCAACAAACACAAATAAATGACTGCCTACTTCTCTATGTTTAAGCAGAGGGGCAAAAACTCCCTGCACCCCCTCCATACCCCCTGTTTATTAAATATAACAACTCCCAAATCACACTTCAGCAACAATGACAATTGCAAATATATCGTTCCACTCTGCATAGCTGCATGTCTAAACGTTAACAGAATCTACTTTTTACTAAACAACCATAAATGCTACAAATAACCTTCTATGACCAACACTTCTTTTTAAAGCGTTTACAATACTATATCTCTCCCTAACATTTCTCAGACCTTCCAACATAATGGCAACCATTTTCTTTACATTGGTTTGTTACAATGTACACCATTTTAAAGCCATAGAATATTTTTTAAAGCATTACAGCAGTGTTTTGGTAGCATTGTCGCCTCACAGCAAGACATTGTTACGTTCGATTCTCAGCTAGAGCATCTTCTGTGTGGAGGCATGCGTGAATGGGCGTGCCTTCATTGAAGGTTGTGCGTCAGGGCTGGTAACTCAGCAAGTAAAAATCCACTACCAAACATTAGCGGACCGGAGTTCTGCTGTGGCGACCCCTAACCGGGATAAGCCGAAAAACACAACAGCTGTATTTCAATATCATTTTGCTATGTCAGTTTTCGGGATTTTTATATATATATATATATATATATAGGTGGCTTGTGTTTTGTTGTGGCACATATTTATCTTGCATGGCTGGTTTTGGTAATTTTCATTGATGGTTACAGTGGTCAAATTATATTACAGTCTGTTGCAGTTCGACTGTAATATACTTCAGGAGTTATCCTCTTTCTCCATGCTTGTTCAACCATAGAATTAGTATATTTATTTCCTGAAGGCATGCTTTCAAAGCCTCCACATCGTGGGTTGTGGGTGGTAAAGTCCCCACATAAAACCAATGCTTTAAGTGAATACAGATATGATCTGTTTGCTTACATTTGTGATCACTTTAGTTCAATTGCAGATGTCTGTAATTGCATATAGGCTCATAGGTTCATAGATTAGTACTAGGCTAACTGCTCTTGCAAGCCATTTTAAGCCTAGCTAATTATCCCTTGTGAGACTCAAACCTTGCACCTTGTGTTTGTAAGGTAAACACCTTCGCCATTAGTCCACCCTCCTAATCCCATAGGATAAACTGCCTCTGGAAGGCTCAAACCCAGGATTCTGCACACTATAGTCACAGTAGTTAACCACTAAGCCATCATATTCATCTTAGCTTTTCTTGATGGATTTGCTGTAGATGAAAGTTCATTGGTGATCTAAATAAATACATTACTATATCTCTTGCTCTCTAAATATATATATATATATATATATATATATATATATATATATATATATATATATATATTTATTTATATGGATCTACTACTATTCACTGAAAGCACATTTCACTGAAACACATTTGACTGTGCACAATTCACTGAAATCTCAATTCACTGAAAATACAATTCATTGAAACACACTTCACTGAAAGTTATATATGGCCTTTTCCCCACTGTAGTATGACCCTGTAGTTAGTATATATAGTAAGGGTGTCTGTGTGGGGCTCCGGCCCCCACATTGGGGGGTGTGGGGGGCATAGCCCCCCACATATTTTAAGTATATATTATGTTCAGAGAACAGTAATATATTGGAATTGCAAGTATCCATGAATATAGTTCAAAACATTTAAAATATGTGGGGGTGCTACACCCCCCACACACCCTCAATGTGGAGGGTGGTGCCCCCCACACCCCACCTTACTATATATACTAACTCGAGGGTCGCACTACAGTGGGGAAAAGGCCATGAATAACTTTCAGTGAAATGTGATTCAGTGAATTGTGTTTTCAGTGAATTGAGCTTTCAGTGAAAAGTGCACACTAATTTGATTTTCAGTGAAATGTGCTTTCAGTGAATAGTAGTAGACCCATATATATATATATATATATATATATATATATATATATATATATATGGGATCCGGACTCATGCTCAACTAGCATATGTCCGGATCACAAAACATCAAACACACATACACGAAAGCGCTCAACATCGACAAGTGCTTCCGTGTATGTGTGCCTGTTTCGTAGATCAGACTACAGTGTGGGTAAGGGGAAAATTCCCTATTCCCCACTGTAGTGTGATCTCGGAGTGAGAATAATAAACTGGGGGGTGTGTGGGGTGAAGGAGGGCAAACACAAATGGAGATTTTTTTTTTTGAACTACACATACACGGAAGCGCTTTTCGATGTTAAGCGCTTTGGTGTATGTGTGTTTGATGTTTTGTGATTCGGACATATGCTAGTTGAGCATGAGTCCGGATCCCATATATATATATATATATATATATATATATATATATATATATATATATACACATGCGCACACACACACACACACACACACACACACACACACACACACACACACACACACACACACACACACACGTCTTTGCATGTGTGTTTGTGTTTCTTACTGTGACTGCATCTTTATGATTGTTACAGCTTTCATTATATTCCATTACATTCACTTGCAGCTACAAATCTCAAGCCATCCCCTGGCATTCCACCAAATACATTTACTTTCTCTGCAGAACTACAGATTAGGTAACTGACTCTGCTATATTAATGAAAATGATTAAACATATTAGGTTAAACACAGAATCGTAATGTTGACAGCTAAAGCAACACTTTTCCCCAAGTGCAAATTTCTACATAGCAAAAATTACCTTTAAAATTAAATGTATCTGTTCATTTGATCTAATTAATAGAAATAAATTGAAAATTGCAGTTACGACGTCTTTTAAAATGTGTGCTCATGGGAGTTTGGGATGGAATAAGAGATGAAAGTGTAATTTATGTATATACAGTACTTGCCACTTCCCAGTAAAAGCAGTCTCCCTGGCATTGTTATAAGAACAACATTAACTAGATTTGCAGGTTGAAAGCTGTTTTCTGCATGCTCTGTTCTACAAACCAAATCAACTTAAAAAGGCAAGATTTTGAAAGGAATTATTAGATTTTCATTATAAGTATTGTCCAGTAGAAAGGCTTAGAAGCACTATAAATGTAAACCTTGTAGAGATATATAAACAATATCAATGCTTATGTTAGTGTGATTTCCAGATTCATTTGTCTTAATACATATACTAAATTATTGACCATGCCTCATCTGTCCCATGTTGCAATTCTTGCTACCTAGTAATATTAATCCAACTTTATTTATATAGGTATTTTTTCTTCATTTATTGCTAAGTAAAGATGTTATATAATCTCAAGTTCTTAGATTATAATCTCTTTTTAATGAAAATATTTTTAATTTTTTGTGCTTGATTCCCGACCAATTTATGCTCAGGGCAAGCTGCAACCAAGAACTTGCAAATGCAATTCAGAACAAGTAAATCTGAAAAATGTCTTGAATGTTTCATCAAGTACGGTATCCAAATGAAGAAGTGTGCAAGTCATCATTGTGAAGCCAACACCCAGTTCAGAAAGAACCTGCATAACCATAACACCAGACTAGAGTAATATATAAATCTGCACACAGTGCTTGTACAGGCATGGTTCCCATTCTGTAAATCACTCTTGCCAATGTCTCTGATAGCTTATAAAACAGCAATATGTCTGCTAAGGGTAGTGGATCTGCCTTGAGTGAAGCTCAGTTACCATACAGTGCTGTGTGGTTGAGTTCATCTTTGCAAAGCACACAGCATTATGCATTGTAGTCTCTTGTTGGCAAGTACCTCCTTGTTCTCTAAAAGTAGTTTTTGTGTACTTCTTTGCAGTTTTCTATGGTTGCAAAATATATTTATGTTTACATTATTCTGTATAGAGCATGTTGTCTATCTGACCATTTCTTGCTCCCCAACTTCCTGCTATTCAAATTTTGATTTCTGGCATGGAAATTATACAAGCTGATAAATGAGTCTGATATCAATATTATGTTTACAATCTGACAGCCATACTTCCTAGCAAAAATATGACCTTCACAGTGTGCAATAACAGGGATATGGTAAAATAAAGCACTTGTGTAGTAATAAAGAAATGTCAGCTGTCTGTAGCTTTTCTCTGTATTCTGAAGAGCACCGCTTCCCCAAATTCCCATCTGCTTTTCCAAATATGGATACAGGTGCACTGCATTTTCATTGCTGTCAGTTTACTTCCTAAAGCAGAGAAGTTATCATTCATTCCAACCTTGTTTATATTTCCACTGCAACTATTCTATGTGCATGTGACTTATATATGCATACTCATTTCTGGTTTACTACTCCATGCATTGTATTGTACTGTACTGTATATAAGCATTTTTACAATCCCCAATATATCGCGGTTTGCTCCCATCTTGCTATATAGACTTTTTCTCACTCAGTCCCATAATGATATGCATGATTTGATGAAGCTACCTCAGCTCATTGGATGTACACTTTTCAAAAGGTTATTTTCAGAACTGCTTTGTATGCCAAATGTGATCCCGGATGTTTGTAGGATGTTCTTCATTAGATCAGCATTGCAGAAGCCTAAGCTAAATCAGTTATAGCCTGGCAAGATGATAACCAGCCAGTATCCAAAGATTTACGGCACTTTCGACATGCCATAACCACTGAAGTGCTTGAGAACTACACAAAGTCAGTGGTTAGGGCACAAAATCTTCACAAATTTATTGTTGTCAAAAACTGTTCTCCCTGTGTGCTTTGAGTGACTGATGGCTGACTAGTGTTTTACCAAGGCTGGCCAGATAAATACCCTCTGTGAAAAACCCTCTACTTTTCCTAAATTTCTGAGGAAAATTATTTTTTTTCTTTAGAAATGTTTATTTTTAAGCTAAGATTTGTATTTTTAGTGGTTGTCACTAAGAATTTATTTCACAAAGGTTATTTTTTTATCTAGTATACCTCTTTGGGGAAAACTGGTTTTATACCCGTTTTACTATAAAATAATAATATATTTTTCTGTGAAATTAAAGGTAGAGACATGGAAGTGTGGTTTTGGCAGTTGTCTGTAAAATGTTTTAACTCAAAACTATTAAACTCCTGTCCGGTAGTTCACCAACTATTTAAAGTTCTCCTACTAAATTATCGGGTCCTTTCCTTAGCTAGAACTTGGAGTAGACATCTTGTTCTTTGTCCTTCCATCCTCCATTTGCAAGAAGAAGAATAAAGTCTTACTGGAGTCTTCAGTTATTAAGTCAGCTTCATCACTGGCTCAGCCACTGTATAGTGCCTCTTTTATAGCCAAATCAGATACCCGAGGCTGCTCATCATCTTCTCTGGTGCTATTGGTGTTGCTCATCCTCAGGGAGACACTAATTGCTGGAAGTTAGGCACATCCTCTACAGCTGTTGGATTGTCCTCATTGATTGGCAAGGGTGAACCACTCCTGTTAGTCTTAGAGGAGGGTGTGAATGATGCATTACCACAAAACTGACATGGGGTACTGATTTCTGGGAAGAGCCCCATCTTTGGTTCAGCTTTTATCAGGGGGTTTCATAGGAAAATCTTGAGGCAATGTTACAACTGCCTTTTGTACACAGACCAGCCTCTCCTCCTCCCAACAAGCTCAAATACATGTGAGAGATGCAACTATATAGCCAAACTGGAGGCTGAGCTCTCTCAACCCAGTACTGGCACAGTCAGTCAGGAGGAGAATGTAACTACACACACCACAAATCCAGTCTCACATAAACCTATCACAACAGCAAACCAAACACATAAACACACAAAAACATACTCAGTCTCTAAATAAAAATCTGCCCAAGCAGCAGAGACCTCCAAAGCAGACATCCAAGCAACCGCTACCCCACAACAATACCCATGTATCACATAGTTTACAAAGTCAGTGTGCCACACAGTCACAGCCCTTAAGGCTAAACAACACACCTAATACACTTGTAATAGGTGACTCTATTGTCAGACACATTGACGTCCCACTCACCAGGCTGAACAAGGAGAAGGTCACTGTAAGCTGCCTGTCGGGTGCCAGGATCCGCCACATAACACAAGCACTCAGGTCACTCCAAAGCAAGTATAAAAATGACTCCGTCATTGTCCATGCTGGTGTGAATGACCTGAGAAGTACCTCCCTGGACTGCATGAAAAGAGACATAGAGGAGCTCTCTGATCATGTAGCGCAGTCTGGTATGACCCTAACCTTGAGTAACATCTTACCCTCACCAAGAATGATGCCACAGTATAAAGACAAAATGATCAATTTTAACAATTGGCTAAAGTATTGGTGTCATTCAAAGGGGATCCAGTGTCTGTCAGCCTGGGATGACATGCTCGACAAGCCATGTTGCTTCGCTAGGGATGGCTTGCACCTGTCACCCCTTGGCTTTCGAATACTGGCTAAAGCTCTTGCCACCCCCACAGTGCCTTTTTTAGGCAAGGCTCAAAAGACAAACCCACCTCCATAGACAACACAAGGAAAAAGAAACTAAGAGTAATGCTGCTCAACACCAGAAGTCTAAACCTCAAGATGCATGCACTCGAGGCTCTCCTCAGTATGGAGAATATTGATATCTGTGCAGCAACAGAAACCTGGTTCAAGGCTCCCGAGAGCACCCCAGCACTACCAGGTTATACCTCATACCATGGTTTTTGCCTCCAAAACTTGGACCAAACCACAAAAGGAGGGGGAATATCCATATTCATCAAAGATACCCACACCTCCAGGTTTGTGGCACTGCACGAAGCATCGGAGACCATCCATGTGCAACTAACAGTGGGCAAAACTGCCTTTCAGTTTGTAGCCTGCTACAGACCACCCTCCCAAACTCAGGAACCCCACTCAGCTTTCCTGAGATCACTGGAGAATATGAAGGTCTCTCCAAACACCATTATATTGGGTGACTTCAACTACGCAAACATAGACTGGGATCACTACTCAAGCCCCAATACCCTTGCCCAACGGTTCCTAGAATTTATAATCTCAAATGCTATGGAACAACTGGTTACCACTCCCACAAGATGTGAAAACATATTGGACCTGATCATCACCAACATGGGACTCTATGTTGCATACGAAAGATATACCCCTCATTGGTAAGATCTGACCATAAATTAATCTCACTGGACATCCATATCCCATCCCCACCTCCAGCCAAGGAAACCACTGTGCAGAACTTCTCAAAAGCAAACTTCACACTTCTCAAAACTGAGGTGGAATCCTTCAAAGCCCCTGGGCCAGTGGAAAATACGGCCCAAACCGCAGAATCCTTTACAAACGCATTCTATGGACACCTACAGGAATGCATGGATTGTGCTATCCCAAATAAACCAAGACTCACTCCTCCAAAGGCAGGAGACCTGTCTGGTGGACCCCAGCCATAAATAAGCTATACAACAGAAGGAGGAAGCTACTACATGATAGAGCAAAATCCCAAAAAGGGAAGGCATCACTGATCAGTACTAGCAAGAAACTACGATCCCTCATATAATCATCTAAGGCCAGCTTCGAAAGGAAAATTGCACAAGACGCTAAAGATAATCACAAGGCCTTCTTCAGTTATGTCAGGAACCTGGGTGGCAACTCCCAGATATGCTCTGAGTTAGTGCAATATGACAAAAAATACACTGAACCCACAGACATTGCCAACATCCTGGCAGACAGGTTCAGTGCAAACTTTTCCCCCCCTTCCGCCCCAAAGGAGCAAATGTCTATCCCAACAGAGTGTAGCCTCCCTGACATCACAGATGCACAGGTGAGAGCTGCCCTCTCCAAAGCAAAAAACAGCATCAATGGGACCGGTCGGTGTCCCGGGCTGCGTATTACATGAGCTCCAAGAAGAACTGAACCCTCACATAAAGTCATTGTTCAATCTCAGTCTTAATACAGGATATGTACCCAAGGAATGGCGTACAGCAACAGTGGTCCCACTCCACAAAGGTGGTGCCACAACGGACCCCGGAAACTATCGCCCTATAAGCCTGACTAGCCTGGTCTGCAAAGCGATGGAGCGTATCATCATGGAACTCATAAACAAAGACATTGGGAACCTCCAAACACTGGATCCTACCCAATTTGGCTTTGTTAAGGGCAGATCTTGCCTCTTGAACCTGGTCGACTTTTTTGAAACAGTCACCAAGGCCATAGATGAAGGGAAGGAAGTCCACACAACCTACCTGGACCCCGCAAAAGCCTTCGACAAAATACCCCACTCGGGTATCATAAATAAGCTCACCAGCTTAAATATCAACCCCTATGTCACAAGATGGGTTGCAAACTGGCTCAGAGATAGAACCCACATGGTCCGAATTGCAGGTGCCATGTCAGACTCTAAACCATTTACAAGTGGCGTCCCACAAGGCTCAGTCCTGGGACCTCTCTTGTTCGGTATATATTTCTCTGAGGTACAGGCTAACATGGGAGGACTATGGCTGAACAATTTCACAGATGACTGCAAACTGGGTGCCATAATCGACTCGCCGACTGAGACAAGCATCCTCCAATAGGGTCTCACAGAGATGGATAACTGGTGCCAGAGCCATGGCCTAAAGCTAAATGCCAAAAAAGTGCATAGTCATCCCCTTTGGGAAAAACAAAGTGCCCACAAATTACCACATAGGTGGTAATCCATTAAGTACGGAAGACGTAATTAGGGATTTGGGGACTCAAGTAGATAGCAGTCTCTCCTTTGACAATCACGCTGCCAAAGTGATTAGAAAGACCTTCTATATAGCCCACCTTATCACAAAAGGGTTCACATCTAGATCAAGAGAAGTCATTGTATCCCTCTACTCATCACTCCTCAGGCCCATAATTGAATACAATGCCCCATTTGGGATGTACCTTACCCGACACCTGCAGCAACTGGAAAGACCCCAAAAGTACCTCACCAAGAGGATCAAGGGACTCAAACAGATGCCCTATGCAGTTAGGCTAAAGAAACTCCAGCTCTACTCAGTTGCTTACCGCCTACTCAGAGAAGATCTGTGCCTGACGTATAAAGCCATGTCCAACCCAGAATTAATGGACATGCTCCACCTCAGGAAATCCAAATCCCTTAGAGCTACATGCTCCAGGGACTTAAACCTCAGCACAGAAATAAATAGGACATGCTGGAGGGACAGATTCATATCCCAGAGGCTCCCCTCACTCTGGAACAAAATCCCAATCCATGTAAGGTAGAGCCCCCCAATGACCCTCTTCAAGAGAAATCTTGATGAGTGGATGGGAGATCGTAGGTTTACCCCTGGGATCTCTTCTGTGTCCCTACTAGACAGAGGCACAGTAAACTAACCTTAAAAGGGCTACCTTCTGTGACCTACTATACAGAGGCACAGTCAACGAATCTAAAAGGGTGGCGAAAGCCAAACATACTCTGGCTAGGCTTATAAATGCCCTAGGGCAGATAGCCTAGTATCAACCTATGAACCTATGAAAAGAAAACAGAAGTTAGGGCATATGTCTTTTTCTGTTTCACACATGATGGATAAGAAAGATTGGTTGTATTTTGCTAAGGACTTATTTCAAGCCTTTAATTCTGATTCTTCTCTGAATTTTAAAATAAAAATATTTCAGTTTATTTAAGATACTGATTCCTAGTCAGAAGTACAGGAATTAGAATGGGATTGTATTTCTCCAGTTTGTACTTCACAGAAAGTGGAAACTGATTCTGAAGAAAGTGTTTCTTTAGAAACCACCTGTCAAAGAGTTACCTTTTTCCTGACAGTATTGTCAGAATGAAAAAAAATGCTTTCATTGGGAAAAGAGTGAAATTCCAGAATCACACAAACATATTACAATTTATTATGGCTGGATTTTCAATTCTTTCATAGCTTCTGTTTCTCAGGTAACCAAATATTCTTTGAAGTCCTCTTCTGGCTTTGCTGATGCTGTGTCCTCAGCACCTTCTACTGGACTTGGAATAGATATGTTTGCTAGGTTAAGTTTACAAAATTGCCAGCAGATGCCAAACTGAGATCTTGAATTCTCTCCTAGACAGAGAGGTATTGCTTTGTCCCTTCTCTGCTGAGACCCTTAAAAGATTTGATGAAAGACAGAAGCCATTTCTGGGGAATCACACAGATTTTTCAACCTTCCTTCTTTAAGATTTTAATAGGACCTTTCCTCTCATTTATGATACTTTTATAGTTAAAAAAAACAGTCTCAGCAAGGTATAGGCAAATAGGTTTTCCAAAAGCAAAGTCAAGGAGGCTCAAAAATGAAGGAAGGAGCCTTCAATAAACAAGGCCAGTCCAAAAAGGAAGACTAACTATTGTCTCTTCAGATGATTTCCCTTTAACACCCTGGCAACCCAGAGTTTAGTTCTTCATGTTCCTCAGTAGCATTAGGTAACTTAAGACAAGATGGTTCTTTGAATCACTCAGAAAGGATATAAATTGGAGTCAGAGTCCCTTCCTCCTTTTCAGGGGATTCCCTCTCTTCCTTCAAACCAAACGTCCCTGCTTCTTCAACCTCTGGGTCAAATACTATCCCTAATGGTCATAGAAACATTTCTCAGGAATAATCAGGGAAAAGATGTTATTCAAGTATATTTATTGTGCCAAAGAAAGAAGGAAATTTTAGACTAGTCCTAGACCTTTATTTTCAAAACTTTCTCATCAAAGTCTCCTCAAGATGTTTTCCTTAAATCTTTGTTACACCTCATTACATTTCAGTTTTTGGTAACTTTACATTTTAAATATGCTTACCACCACATCTTTGGACTATGTACAGCTCCATGGGTATTTACAAAGTGTCTGGCACCAGGGATGGCTCATTGCAGGTTGTAAGGCATTCCGATTTTCCATAATTGTACAGCTGCCTTATATTGTCAGACTCTTTCTTAAAATATCAAGAATTTCTAACTTGAGTGATGGATCTCTTATTTGCCTGGGTTCCCAGTTGAACATAATGGAATTCTTTTCTCATTTCTTATCACAGAATATTATTTTGGGGATGCCTTCTGCATAAAACCTTCATGCGGGCTTTTCTTCCTTATGGCAGAGTATGCCTTTGCATGGAACAGTTTCTGAATTTCTCTATCCAGTCTCTGATTTCTGCCTGGGAATATCTCAGATTTCTGGGTTTCATGGCATCTACAATTCTCATGATTCCCCTGGACAGACTTCACATGAGAAAGCATCAGTGGTTCCTCAGATCTACCAACCAAATACCGGCACTCAGTGTAAAAACAACCAAATAAAAGAAATCACTGAAGGCAGCAGAGAATGAACTCACAAGAAAATTAGTGTAACAATGCTTTAATCAACGCTTTCATCAGTTAGACTTCATCAGAAATACAAATATAACTTGAACTTTCACCACACCTCTCAACTGTACAGATATTCTCAGAATGTCTAGATTTTTGGCTCATATTTTTGGTCTGTTTCTCCTAAAATGTGTGGTTTTCTGGCAAATCACCGGAATGATCTGAGGACTGAAGTCAGTAAGTAATGATATACATTTGAGTTTCAGTCTTCAAATCCTTCAGAAAATGTATGTTAAAACAAATCCTGTTGCTCTTGCAACTTCCTAAATTTAAAACAGCGGTATTTAAAATCTGTCCCTATTTTTAGGCCTTCCCCCCCATTTTGTTGGACTTTGTCCAGATTTTTTACACTAAGAGGTTGATAGTTATGACTTTTATATATAGATGTATATATATATATATATATATATATATATATATATATATATATATATATATATATATATATATATATATATATATATATATATATATATATATATATATATATATATATATATATATATATATATATATATATATATATATATATATATATATATATATATATATATGAGTATATATATATATATATATATATATATATATATATATATATATATATATATATATATGGGTTCACTTAAGTTCACTGAACTTTCAATTCACTGACTTTCATTTCACTGACACCATTTCACTGAAATTCATTTCACTGAAACTTCATTTCACTGAAAGTTCATTTCACTGACAAGTATTATTACAAAGTAAATGGAATATGCCCCCTTCCCCACTGTAGTGTGACCCTGGAGTTAGAATATATAGTTAGGGGGGTGTGGGGGGCAGAGCCCCCCACATGGGGGGGCGTTGGGGGTGCAGCCCCCCACTTACTTTTCTTTTACTAAGCAATATTATATCAAAACGTAAGAATATCATATGAAATGAAGTGGGGGGCTGCACCCCCCACACCCCCCGATGTGGGGCCTCTGCCCCCCACACCCCCCAACTATATATTCTAACTCCAGGGTTGCACTACAGTGGGAAAGGGGGAATATTCCATTTTATTGCTAATAATAGTTGTCAGCGAGATGAACTTTCAGTGAAATGAATTTCAGTGAAATGGTGTCAGTGAAATGAAAGTCAGTGAATTGAAAGTTCAGTGAACTGAAGTGAACCCATATATATATATATATATATATATATATATATATATATATATATATATATATATATATATATATATATATATATATATATATATACATATACATACTCTTCTTACTAAAACTTCAATTGCTCAATAAAAAACTAATCAAGCAATGAACAGTTAACAATGAACAATTAACAATTAAAAATTCTATCAGTAAAAGCAACTTAACCCTCTCAATGAAAAAATATATATGCAAGTTAAATGACCAGTTTCTTTTCAGCCAAAAAACATTTTATGTTTATCGTATCATTCAGACCTGGAGGGCAGTCCGCCCCCAACTTCAACTGCCATAATGTTTCTTTTCTTTCCACTATATTTTTCAAATTCCCATCCCTTAAATCTTTCTCCACATGTTCTAAAATAGAAAAAGTATTTTTTTTATATAGAATGCAATTAACAGAATGTCTATATAAAGCATTGTTGTCATCTTTAGTTCTGTTGGCATAATAATATTCTTTAATATGTTTGTTTAAGTTTCTTGTAGTCATGCCTATAAAAGACTGGACATCCTAAACATAAAGCAACATAGACCACATTCTGAGTACTGCAGCTGAATCTAACAGGTATGCTAATCTTATAGTTCAAATGATGTAAACTAACATAAGGCCCTTCGTGTATGTACCGACATGTGTTGCAATTGTAGCACTTGTATATACCTTTGGACCTATCTGTGGAAGGAAGGAATATTGTAGTATTGTCTTTTTCTAACATACTTTTGATACTGTTGCCTTTTGTATATACAAAATATGGCGTTCTACTCAAAACGTCGTGTAAATCACTGTTTCCCAAAATAACGTTCCAATTATTATAGATAACTGATTTAATTTTATAACTATCTACTGTCATATCTATAACACATCTAGTTGCTGCAGACTGAGCATCAGTAAGATGGTTAGTATCTTTTACCACTAGTCCTTTAACTAAAATAGGTGGAAAATCTGTTCTCCTTCTATTCTTAATTTCTTAAGTGATTTTATCTAGTAATTCCAATGGGTAACATCTATTTGAGGAATAATTTAGCAATAAAATACATTTCTTTAAAAAACTCCAAGTCTTCACTCACCATACGAGAAGCTCTTCTGTATTGACCTTTTGGGATGTTTTGCTTCATTGTACTACGATGATTACTACGATAATGTAGGAAATTGTTAACATAAGTATTCTTTATATAAATTTTACAAGAAAACTTTTGTTCAAGCATACTCCAACTTAACCCAACATCTAACTAGTTGACATTAAGGCCTGCCTCTCCAAGTGTGAATGTTAAAAAGTTACAACTCGCATTAAGTTGGTCAAGAAATATACTAAAAACTTCGTAAAGTTGCACAAACCAGAAAAACAATAAGGTGAATCCAACAAAGCACAGTAGCCGATGTAAAATCCAAAATCTTTTACTTGCTAGCGCTTTCGTGTAACAATTTACATACACTTGCTAGCGCTAGCGCAAGAAATATACTATGTTGACAAATGGATCCTTTGATGATAAAAAATAAATCATCAATGAATCTACTATAAAATAACATTTCAGAAAAAAAGACCAATGGTGGGTAAAATTTCTCTTTCCCACCAACCATAACTAGTCCAGCATAAGCTGGAGCTACTATATCTCCCATCACTACCCCTCTTAGTTGCCTGTAATGTTTTCTGTTGAAAATGAAAAAGTTGTTCAACAAGAATTCCAACAAAAAACTCCATGTCTTAACAGTAGAGTCAGTCCATGTAGTGTATTTGTAAAAAAAATTAGACACATATTCCAATCCTACCAACTGAGGTATGGAAGTATATAAAGAAAGTACATCAACTGTTAGTATAAAAAAGCTGTTACTTTCTTGTTCCATAAAATGATTATCTAAACTGAACAACCTCACTTGATTCAAAAAAGACCATGAATCTTTAGTGTACGAGGATAATTTTTGAACTAAAGGGTTTAAAATTGAATCCAAATACAAAGAAATACCCTCCATAACACTACCTGAAGAGGAAACTATAGGCCGAAAGGGGAGTTCAAGATTCTTATGAATCTTAGGTATACCAAAAAGTATACCTACTCTGTATATATTTCATAAATTCATACATTCATACATTCATTCATACATTTCTCTATATTTTATAAATCTATAACTTCTATCAATAGTTTCATAGTTGACATCACAATATTCACTTTTGTTACTTAAAATGCCCTCCATAGCTTTGTTATAATCATCTGTATGCATTACTACCATCCCAGCCCCTTTATCGGCCTTCATAAACCTTAAGTCATGTTCGTTTTTAGGTTCCGTTAATATTGTTCTTTCATCTCTGCTTAAGTTGAAAGTTCCACAGATCTGTATCCAACACTAGCATTCATTTTCCTTTCAGATCCCAGTGTTTGGTTACTCAAAAGGGATATAGTTTGGTGGGTGGACCAGCTAAGTCTCAAGTCAGGGCTCCCCTTCTGCCTTTCAGCTCCTACTCAGTCATGACCACAGATGTTTCAGACATTGCATGAATAGCAGTTCCTTGTATGTGAACATCCAGTGTCTGTGGAAAAAACAGGACAGACTAAACACATAAATGTCAAATACGTGATGGCAGTAATACATGCTTTCTAAAGTTCAAACCATCTGTGGACTCCAGGAATTCTGCAAATAATCACAGGCGGCACAACAGTGATGTGGTACAAATAAACAAGGAGGAAGCAGATCATCACCCCTCCCTTTGCAGGCTAGTTGTGGCAGCCTGGTACCTAACAACTCATCACAACCTTCCCCATCAGGCTACCTTCATCTCATCAGAGCAGAACATAATTGCAGACAAGCTGATCAGGATAAGTATAGACTCTCACAAATGGAAACTAAACCCAGGGGTCTTCCAGAAACTGTTCTAACTGTGGGGAAATAGATCTGTTTGCTTTTATGCATGACAGACAGATAAAGAAATTCTGGCCTAGAATTCTTTACAAACAGGTCTGAAATATAGATACCCTCTCTTCTCATGAAACAGGAATGTTCCTATACACTTTTTGCCCATTTCACTAATAAACAATCTCAACCTCAATATTCAAATGGACTCCTCACAGATTGTTGTGACTCCCTTTTGGTCCAGTTAACAGTAGTTCTTTCTTCTTCTGAAAATGGCCAAGGGCAATTACCACATACTTCCTCTGCATGGACTTAGGCATGGGTTGTTTGATATACCTCAACCTATAACTTATGTTGACTATCTGGGTAATAAAAGCTGTAATGCATTTTAAACACCTGATTTCTCAGGACATGCAGCAGGTATTAAAGGAGGCTAAGAAACTTTCTACTAGAACATCATATATGGGTAAATGGAAAAGCTTTTCTAGTTGGTGCCAAACTAAGAACCTTTACCCTGTTAAGACCCATACATCTCTGGTTCTGCAATATTTATGTGAGTTATCATCCTCTAGTCTGTCTTATTCTTCTATCAAGATTTACCTCTCAGCCATCTTTGCTTGTCTGCTGTGGATCTCCTTTTATACCCAGTTTCAAGTCTGGCAATTTTGGAAAGAGGTACTTGCATACATCCATTTAGAAGAGAGAAGGATCCTTCTTGGAATCTCATTTTTGCTCTAGAGAAACATTGATTTGTTTCTGTTTGTACCAGCTGACAGGAATGAATTGAAGATCTTTAACTTGGAGAACTGTGTTACTTGTGTTTACCACTGTAAGATATATATCTGAGTTAGAAGATTTTATGGTGAGTCAAAATCTCATTTTCATAAAGCTAGTATATATTTGAGATAAAATCCTTCATTTATGCCTAAAATGGTTCTAGAGTTTACTTTCAGTCAAGCTGTTCCTCTCACTGTCTTTTTTCCAGATCTAAAGAATAAGGGGGAGGGAGGATTGCACACACTTTGGATCTCCATGGACAAATACTATATTGACAGATTAAACCTTCTTAGTTTCATAACAAATGTTTTTTTTTCCCATGAAGATAAGAAATATGGTCAATTGTTATCATACGTCACTTTTAGAAAAATGTTATGGCCCACTTTATCAGGGATTTGATGTTGTCTGTGGTCTTATGGAAAGGGGAGGACTCCAGAAATATTCTAGAGGCAGGTGCATACATTTACAAAATGTTACAAATTAAAAAGGTTTTCCATGTTCTGAGCTGGTTTTGCCAGGAATATTCCCAAAGGGCTCCTGGAATCTGATCCTTCTTCCTCCTCCCTTTCTTTCTAAACTCTGGTAAACTACCCATATCTTAGGCTCCTGCAGCAGTGGTCGAATGATGGACATAGTAAAGGTGTGCATGTTAACATACCATAACAGCTGATGTAAAAAAAAAATTGCTGTTGCAGTAGAGACACCTTCCCTTCATCCCCCTTTTTTCGGTTGTGTTTTTTTTTTTTTGCCATGTGTGGATATTTTTATTTATGTTTTTCTTCTATTTTACACTTAAAAGACATACCTCCAGCCTCCCTTACTTTGAGACACAAAAGTTCTGAATGTTTTGTGTTCTAACCCTCCACTTTATACATCTTTTCTTGAACCCTTCAGTGGTTAGGACAAGTGATTGGTGTCCCAAAGCTTTGGATGCTGGACAGTTGTTATTTCTTAGACAGGATATTACCCTTAGTGTAACCATGATCTATGTGAACATCTACTGTTATGGAAAGTTACATTATGCAACTGTACTTTGTAGGAACACAGTAGGTTGTGATTTTTTTTGCTGTACTTATTTAGAATAAAGTCCACAAAATGTTTTCAAGCCCCCCAATCCACCACCTCATACATATGTTGAGTGTGTTAATAAAGACTGCTGAGGGCAGTATTTCCTTTGGGCAGAATGCCTCTGCAACACAGATCAGGCCTTTTGAATTCCAGCCTTCTGTCAATTTATTTTTATAGCATTTTTTTCTACTTTATGTAGATGTTTGATTGAAAGAAGATGAAGCTGCAAACCAAAGACACTTACAATTAGTTGACTTAAATTGTTTCACTCAATGAAAAAAGTTTATTTAAATGCTGTATTTATGCATTACGTTAATATATTTTATATATTCAGTTTATCACTGTTTTCTGGTGGTCAGTGGGCAATAATACTTGATTGTTTTATTAGCTTTACTTGTTGAAGATGATTTGCATGTATTAAATGATACGTGTGTTGCTTCATATGATATAACTAAACATAAAAAATGTTTAATATTAGAAAAAGTATAGCTAATAGAAGCAATCCTTGAGAATTTTGTAAGAATGGAAAATGTATGCCTCCACTCCATCAATTTCATACTCGAGCCCCATTTTGTAAAAAAAAGTTACATTACTCCAAGCAGAAACTGTATGCTCAAGTTCTAAAATCAGTGGTAGAAAGGATTAGTATGATGGTGAACAAATATAAACTGAGGCTTTCTCATCATGACAAGACTTTCTGAATTCTAATTTCTAGGATTCCTCAAGCCAAATGGATTAATGAAAAATGTCAGAGAACTAAAGAAAATTCTAAAATGTATTTATTTATTTATTTACCTTTGCTGACTGGGAAAATCTGACTGGGCATAGTCCATTTTCAGCAAAGGCCTGTGAAGAAAAGTTCCATCATAGTGAATTTATATTTCCAAGAAAATTTCAGACAATTCTCTGAAAAACAACAGTTAACATTTCTTATAAACCAAACATAATTACAAGGCAGGTATGGTATATGCACTGACGTATTTGCAGCAATAATTATAAGTGTATACAGTTCTTGTACTTCTAAAATTTTGCAGGAAGTAAATGGATAGTGACCGTAGAACAGAAAACATTGTTGTGAAGAAGTTTAGTGTTCTTACATTTCAGTAGACAAAGTTTAGCAGGAAGTTCAAGTTAAGTAACAAAGTAAGTTATGAAATTATGTAGAATGGGAGATTTCAGTATTGTGTAGGCTTGTAACACATGAAAGAGATATAACAAAGTAAGTTACAAAATTATATAGGAGGGGAGGGAGATATTAGTACTGCATAGGAGGACAGTGGTAATAATATATGATTGAGAGAGCATCATATAAGATTAGTTCTACTTATGCTGCCTGTTCCAAATTGGTGCATCTAGAAGGTTTACAACTTAGGTAAACAGTGGATGCACGAGAGGGGTACAGCCATTTATGCGGGTAGTTAAAAAAAAAGAGAAAGATGAGAAATGTTGTTTAGGGTGGTGAATAGGGGTGTACTGATTCAATTGCAGGAGGGAAAGTTATTAGGGCTGCAATGATTTGAGTAGAAGAGGACAAACAATTAGTGACAAGTAATCAGACATTTGTGCTTTCGCTGGAGGTGTCAAGTTGGTGATGAAACTGAGCATGACCGGGACTGGGTAAGTTATTGTTTGAGCTGGATTTTATAACTTGGGAGTTTTTTAGTCATTTTACATTTGTAGAGGTGGTGTTCCACAGTTTGGACATGTAAAAGGAGTATAGTGTGCTCCCCGATGAATTATTTGCTTCAGAAGTGCTTAGCAGAAATTTATCAGAAGAAAAGAGGTCCTTTGTGAGGGTGTAGGGCAATAATATGTTTTTAATTAAGGCCATTTTTCAGGATAATATATCAGTTATATGTTCCTATCATCAAATATAAAATCAAGTTGATAATTCTGACAGATTCAGAAATTTGATATCGTTGAATAGCTATGAAAAATGTCTAACCGAAGGATTTATAAAAATGCTTATCATTCATACTAATTGGCCAATATGCATTGGTCAGTTACCATGATAGTAAATACATTTCATTGACATACAGGTATGGCTGCATTATCAACTCATTAGTGTGTTTCTGCATTGGCCACTAGTTGTCTCTGACCTGACTGTGCTAGTGTTCTCCCTAGTCACCCAGGCATTACATTAACAAAGACAAACCCAGACACTCATACACACACACACACACACACACACACACACACACACACACACACACACACACACACACACACACACACACACACACACACACACACATACTTTTTTCACATCCATTCAGCTTCATTCATGTCCCAACAGATACACAAATGGCATCCCTCCAAGTATTTGTTATTTTACCACGGATCATCATCGAGTGATTCTCTAAATCACATTGCTCAGAAAATCAGGCACCATTGACATTTCCAGGAAAAAATATATGGTGATTTTGCATTAGTCACTCCAATGGACTGCTGAATTGGCATGCAGTTTTGCCAACAAGACACCCTCAACAGTTAGGCCACTGAGAAAAGAAAACTGCAGCCTGTAATGGTACTTTAGGTATTACTTTGTGAAATGACAGCAGTCTGTAGCAGCACTGCTGGCAGAGAAAAAAAGGAATATTGCTAGCTTTGGGGGACCAAAAAGGATTGCATATATGCACAGTCATTGGTATCCATAAGTCACCCCATTAAGGAAAAAAAAGAGATGACTCATATCACTTTGCAATTCAAGCTGTACATTATTTGTAGTTGCCAACAGCACACTATCCCTGTATTTACCGAAGTGCTAATGTATTCATGGCAGACTTTTTGACAAATGTAATATCACTTCCTACTTGTAGGAGGTGCTGGTGGAAAATTCTCTATCTGTTAAACCTAGCACTTGCTCCTACAGTACTTATTACCTTGATACGGCACTCTTATAGATAGCACCCCAAAAAGGCAACCCCCCATTTCTCGGTCACCCACATCCCCGGAATCTTTTTTAAAGTTTTTTGTCTATCCTTCTAGCATGTCGAGGGATCAGTTGCTAGTGTCCTCTCCTGCTCAGCTGGTGAACCTGGGAATATTGAGGCAATGTTACAATTGCCTCATGTACACAGACAACCCTCTCCTCCTCCCACAAAACACAAATACATGCGAGAGATGCAACTATACGGCCAAACTGGAGGCTGAGCTCTCTCAACATAGGACTGGCAAGACCAGTCAGGAGGAGAAGGTTACCACACACACTATAGACCCAGTCTCACATAGTACCATTACAACCTCAAATCATACACATAAACACACAAAGACATACTCGGAGGCTCTGATCAAAAATCTACCAAAACAGCAGAGGCCACCAAAGCAGACACCCAAACAACCACCACCTCAGAACACAACACCTGCAACACATAGACCTCACAGTCAGAGTGTCAAACAGTCACAGCCCTTAAGGCCAAACACAATGCCAGACACACTAGTCATTGGTGACTCCATAGTCAGACACACTGACGTCCCGCTCACCAGACTGAGTAAGGAAAAGTTCACAGTAAGCTGTCTGTCGGGCGCTAGAATCCGCCACATAACACAAGCACTCAGGTCTCTCAACAGCAGGTACAAATATGACTCAGTCATTGTCCACGCTGGTGTAAACGACCTGAGACGTACCTCCTTGGACTACATGAAAAGAGACATTGAGGAGCTCTCTGATTATGTAGCCCAGGCAGGTATGACCCTGACCTTGAGCAGTATCCTACCTTCACCAAGAATGATGCCACAATACAGAGATAAGATGATCAGCTTTAACAATTGGCTTAAACACTGGTGTCATTCAAAGGGGATCCAGTATCTGTCTGCCTGGGATGACATGCTGGACAAGCCACGCTGCTTCAAGGGACGGCTTGCACCTGTCACCCTGGGATTCGGATATTGGCAAAGGCTCTTGCCACCCCATAGTGCCTTTTTAGGCAAGGCTCAAATTCTAAACCTACCACCCTAGAACACAAAAAGGAAAAAACTAAGGGTAATGCTGCTCAATGCCAGAAGTCTAAATCTCAAAATGCACGCACTCGAGGCCCTTCTCAGTATGGAGAACATCGATGTCTGTGCTGTGACAGAAACCTGGTTCAAGGCTCCTGAGAGCACCCCAGCGCTATCAGGTTTTACCTCATATCATGCGTTCCGGCCCCAAAATCAGGAAAATACCAAGAAAGGAGGGGGGGTATCCATATTCATCAAGGACACCCACACCTCAAGACTGGTGGCAACGCATGATGCATCGGAGACCATCCAGGTGCAATTAACCGTAGGCAAGACTGCTCTGCAAATTGTAGCATGTTACAGGCCACCCTCACAAACTCAGGAACCTCACATGGCCTTCCTGAAAACACTAGAGGGGATAAATGTATCACCAAACACCATCATACTAGGTGACTTCAATTACCCAAATATAGACTGGGAACACTACTCAAGCCCAAACACCCTAGCCCAAAAGTTCCTGGAATTCATAAACTCAAATGCCATGGAACAACTAGTCACCATTCCCACAAGAGGAGATAACATACTTGATCTCATCATCACGAACATGGGAGCACAATGTTCAACACCGGAAGTATACCCCTCACTGGTGAGATCAGATCACAAACTAATCTCGCTGGAGGTCCTCATCCCACCCCCACCCGAAATAAAAAAGACCACAGTAAAGAACTTCTCAAAAGCCGACTTCACACTTCTAAAGACTAGTGTGGTCTCCTTTAAGGCCCCCGAGCCGGCGGAAAACAGTACTCAAGCCGCTGAATCACTTACAAATGCCTTCTATCAGCACCTGCAGGACTGCATGGATAAGGCAATCCCAAGCAAAACAAAGACTCTTTGTACCAAAGGAAAGCGTCCAGTCTGGTGGACCCCAGCCATAAACAAACTCTACAACAAAAGGAGGAAGCTACTACAAGATAGAGCAAAATCCTTAAAAGGTAAGACACCCTTAATCACTATAAGTAAAAAACTAAGAGCTCTCATAAAATCATCCAAAGCAAATTTCGAGAGAAAAATAGCTAAAGACTCAAAAGACAATCATAAGGCCTTCTTTAGCTATGTTAGAAACCTAGGAGGAAACTCCCAGATATGCTCAGAACTAGTTCAAAATGATGTGAAGATTACTGATCCTACAGACATTGCCCACATACTGGCTGACAGGTTCAGTGCAAACTTCTACCCCCCCTCCCACCCCAAAGGAGAGATATCTATACCAAACGATTGCAGCCCCCAAACATCTCCAGCCCAAGTGAGAACTGCTCTCTCCAAAGCAAAAAACACAGCATCCATGGGACCTGATGGTGTCCCCGGCTGTGTGCTCCACGAACTCAATGAGGAATTAAACCCACAGCTAGGACAGCTGTTTAATCAAAGTCTTACCTCTGGATACGTACCCAGGGAGTGGCGCACTGCAACTGTGGTCCCACTTCACAAAGGCGGTGCCTCCACCGACCCTGGAAATTACCGCCCCATTAGCTTGACAAGCCTTATCTGCAAAGCCATGGAGAGGATCATAATGGACCTCATAAATAAAGACATAGGAAATTTGCAGACTTTGGATCCAACCCAGTTTGGCTTTGTCAAAGGCAGATCATGCCTTTTAAACTTGGTTGACTTTTTCGAAACAGTCACCAAAGCCATTGATGAGGGAAAGGCAGTCCATACAGCCTACCTCGATCTGGCTAAGGCCTTCGATACAATACCCCACTCGGGTATCATTGAAAACTCATCAGCTTAAATGTTAACCCATACATCACAAGATGGGTTGCAAACTGGCTGAGTGACAGAACCCACAGGGTCCGAGTTGCTGGCGCCATGTCAGACTCAAAGCCTGTCACAAGTGGTGTCCCACAGGGCTCAGTCCTGGGCCCACTCTTGTTTGGCATCTACTTTTCCGAAGTACAAGCAAACACAGGAGGGTTATGGCTGACTAAGTTTGCAGATGACTGCAAACTGGGCGCCATAGTAGAAAACACATCTGACACAGATATCCTTCAGAAGGGTCTCACAGAAACGGATAACTGGTGCCAGAGCCACGGCCTAAAGTTAAATGTCAAAAAATGCATAGTCATACCCTTCGGGAAAAATAAGGTTACCCCTAGCTACCAAATAGGTGGCAATCCACTGAGCACAGAAGAAGTTATCAGGGACCTGGGGACCCAGGTTGATAGTAGTCTGTCATTCGACACCCATGTAGCTAAAGTAGTTAGGAAGACCTTCTACATTGCCCACCTTATCATGAAGGGATTCTCATCTAGATCAAGGGAGGTTATAGTCTCCATTTACTCATCACTCATCAGACCAATGATTGAGTACAATGCCCCATTCGGAATGTATCTGACCCGACACTTGCAGCAGCTGGAGAGGCCACAAAGTTCCTCACCAAAAGGATAAAGGGTCTCAAAAATCTATCCTATGCTGCCCGACTGAAAGAACTCCAGCTCTATTCAGTCGCCATCGCTTGCTCAGAGGTGACCTTTGCCTAACATACAAGGCCATGTCAAACCCAGATTTGATGAATATGCTTCACCTCAAAAAATCCAGATCCATCAGAGCCACAAGGGCGGAAGACTTAAACCTCGACACGGCTATTAATAGGACGTGCTGGAGGGATAGATTCATCACCCAAAGACTCCCTATGCTGTGGAACAAAATCCCGGTACATGTGAGGCAGAGCACCTCGCTGGCCTTGTTCAAGAGAAATCTTGACCAATGGATGGGAGATCGCAGATATACCCCAGGGATTACCTCAGTGTCACTGCTCGACAGAGGCACAGCAAAATAATGGGTATAGTTCCCCATACTAAAGGGGTGGCGTAAGCCACAAAACGATGGGCTAGGCTTGTAAATGCCCTCGGGCAGATAGCCTAGTATGAACCTATGAACCTATGAACCTATTCACATTCAGAGGACTTCAGCATGTACATGCTGGGATCATCATGGTTCAGCATAGATCAGAAGTAAGTAGTGGCATTCATTAACATAGAACCTTTCTGAATCTCATTAACTCTGTCAAATGTAACATTGATAATTGTCAGCTGTGACCTTGGTGTAATACTGCTGAAACTTAGCCACACTATTATTATGATATGTGGTATGATATCATTGCATGGTGCTGCTGGAGGCCTCACTCTCAGCTTTACATTGTAAGATAGCAGAAGCCATCAACACTGCTATTCCAAATCTTCTGAAATACCTCAGTTAGTGTTTCATTGTTTTGTGTGGTTTAAACAGATGCCATCAATTTTGAATAATTGACTGATCGGATTTGAAGCTGATCTTTATTAGGTGTCAATATAAAGAGCTTCATGGTAAAAAAATATTTTGGTTAGTAATACCATTTTAATAATTGCTGGTCTTAGCTCTCTTAGAATTGGTTAGCTATGACAAATGTATAAATATATATATATATATATATATATATATAAACATTTTATATGCATTTACTTTAACTGTGATTAATTACTGTATTCAGGCAGCTAGTAAACTTTATAGCAATGCATTTAGTGGCTATAGCATTTTTTATATTTTATAATATAATTGACAACCATGTTATTTTCGTAATACTGTATTTGACAAAATGTTTGATTTATTCACCCCATTTTGCCCTATTGTTGAATCCTGTCACACAGGAATATCTCATTATATTATAGATAGTATCATATTAGTATTTGAAAGAGTTCTGAATTTTTCTGAAACAATTAAACTATCCTCCGCATTTTCTATAGCTTGCACGGCAGACAAAGTTGGTGCAGGAGCTCAAGCAGGCAATATGTCTGCCGTGTGATCCAGGAACAGCCTGCAGGGGCGTGCACAAGCACTCCTACACTAATCCTGCATGGACTAAGCCCTTGTATGCAAATCACCCCATTTGCAGGAGAAATCTATGCACATGAGGTGATTTTGCAATAAAAGAAGCTTGCAACCGTCCGTGCTATCTGCAGAAATTAACTTGATTAGTAACCGAGTACATTTTTGCAAAATCCAAAATGGAGCTATGACAGCTCCAAATAAACAAAATGAATCCACTTAGCCTTGCCAAAGTCCTGCGAATCCAAAATAAGCAAAACAGAAGAAAAGATGGCAGGACACTGCTGCTGCTCAATAAAACTTTTAATAAAAACTTTAAAACAAGTAAACAAAGTAATCCAAATGCAGACAAAATGAAAAAAGGTTAGCGCTTTCGGGTTACACCCTTCATCAGACCGTGACTGATGAAGGGTGTAACCCGAAAGCGCTAACCTTTTTTCATTTTGTCTGCATTTGGATTACTTCGTTTACTTGTTTTAAAGTTTTTATTAAAAGTTTTATTGAGCAGCAGCAGTGTCCTGCCATCTTTTCTTCTGTACAGCTCCAAATAAAGGCTGCATATCATGTAGTAAGCATGTCAATGGCCAAGTATAAGGCCAATGGCATTGCAAATGGTAAATAAAATACAGAAAGCAACTTTTATTATTATTATTTTTTTTTTTTGCCGATCTCAGCTGTTTAAGCGTAGGGTAGTGGCGCGCAAACAGGATCAGGGGGAAAAATAACAAAATTAACCTAAATTAAGCATTTTAACTAAAATCAGTATTTTGCCATGAAAGTTAATAGCAGGCAGAAGACAACATGGCCAGTGAGTAGTGGTTGCTAAGGGGGGAGGCTCAGTGTGAGACATGTAACTACGCATTAGCAGGCAATCCTATGCAAATGAGGGGAAGGATAGTGAATCCCAGTTTACCCCAGCATGTAAGTCAGGTTCCAACAGTGTAAGAGTAGGAATAGCTTGGTTCAAGACTTGGAGTTATGTGACATCATGTGGGTGTGTGCCAGGCATACTGTAAGCGGATTGGAGCCATGTGGCTCGGGTTTGCTCCTAGCTTAGCACAGCTAAGCTAGGAGGTGTGTCTAAACCTGCCTATCACTCTTTACAAAGCCTAAGCAGGTGTGGGCACCGGGTTTTACAGGAAGAAAAAAGAAGTTAAACCAGGAAATAGCAGCACTTTGCACATTTGAGCATTCTGTGCTGTGCGCACCCGGGCTTAAACAGGAAGCAATGGGAAGGGAAAACAGCAGTAGGAAGGTAATCAAGAAGAACTAGCTTAGCTGGGAGGTGAAATGTATCAGAATCTGCCAATTACACTGGCAGCAGACCAGCCCAGCCCAGAACACTGCTATAAACTATGCAAACACCTACCCTCTGTTTTTTCCCCACACTCTACACCACTGGTGTATATAAGCAGGGAAATTTTAATAAACAAACCTACAAAATGAGAGGGGCTGCAGCAGGCAGCATAGAACAACATGTGCAAGAGGTTGAGGGTGGTGCGGATGTGAATGCTGCTGATCAACCCACAGTGAGGAGACGGAGAAGAGTGTACAGACCCAGGGTGACCTACCAGGGGTGACATGAGCTGGAGATAGTAGAGCGCTACAGGGTGGACAGAGACCTCCTACAGCAAATTGTTGAGCTGTGCTGGCCACACCTGACACACTGAACTGACAGAGGGGAACCCATCCCAGTGGATACCAAGGTATGTGCAGGCCTAGGAATACTAGCCACAGGTACCTACCAAAGCTCAACTGGGGATATCATGGAGATCTCACAGGCATCAGTATCCAGAGTATTCCACCAGCGCCTGGATGCCATGTCAGCACATGCCAGTGAGCATGTATATTTCCTCAACACCTGTGAGGTGTTGGCCAGCAAGATGCGTCTCTTCCACCAAATAGCAGAATACCCTGAGGTAGTAGGTGCTATAGACTGCATACACATACACATCAAAGCACCACCTGGTGATCATGCTAGGGCCTACATCAACCACAGGAGCATCCCCTCCATCAACTGCCAGGTCGTATGAGATGCCCAGGGCATTATAATGATTATGTGCGCTGGATGCCCTGGAAGCTATGACGATTCCCACATATGGCATCTGATACAGCTGTACCAGAGATTTGTCAATGGGAACATCCCCTATGGTCACCTAACAGGGGATGCTGGTTACACACTAGAGCCATGGCTGATGACACCCATCAGAAATGCACACACACCTGAACAAGAATGCCATAATGAGGCACATGCACAGACCAGACTTATAATAGAGCGTGTGTTTGGGATGCTCAGGTCATGGTTCCGGTGTCTGGATACATCCGGTGGCGCCTTGCAGTACTCACCAGCTACATGTACGATGTTGTTATGGTATGTGCCATGCTACACAATATGATCCTGCAGAAACAGCTGCAGCAGGAACAGCATGGGGCAGGGCAACACAGCCCCCACCAATGCCAAGGTCTGCACAGGCACAGAGTGACTTGGAAGAGGAACAACCTGAGCCTGCCCTATGAGGCAGATGTAGGCGTGCCCAGTATGCCAAGGCTGCAGCAAAGAGGCAATCCATAGCACATACACTGACATAGTAGTGACCCAGGGAATGACACCTCTCTCTGACTTGCACATACAGTAAAAGGGATGCTAAACATGACACTACCTGTGCTCAACAATGTATAGGGAGTGTACTATGTGTGTCCAACATAGGCAGCCCTTCAGCACCATCCGCAATTCTGGAACACCCTCAAGGTATGTCAGTCAACTACCAATTGCCAAACGGAGTAGAATGTGTCATTACCTGTATCTATGGTATGGATTTGAGCATGCAAGAGAACTGGATGGCTGAATGTTATGGCAGCAGACAGTAGACACCCATAGTGGCACCATGACATATGTAACACATACTGGAGTCACCACAGTAGCCAGTACTACACAGGGTAACAAAACCCACTGCAGGAAATGTGCTGTGCAACATGTGTCCATATGACCCACACATGCCAGTCAGGGTGGTTCAGATACCCAACAACAGTCTCAGCCAACAGGACAGGTGTAGACAAACCCAATCTGAGCCTGTGCTATGGCCCCTGAATGATGGCTATGGTTAAACTGTCCCCCAGGCCTACACAGGGTAGGAAGTCAGACACTAATATATATGGTAACCAAAGCTACGATCTGTAGTACACTGGTATGTCTTTAGTCAGCATGATAGTTATGAATACAGAATGACATAGAGTACCTGACATACCAGTACAGTCATAGCAAATGTGTACAAGTGTCAGGTGTGCCCCCCCATCCTATGCAGTAATGTAATAACAGTCAGGTGTGCCCCCCAATCCTGTGTAGAAATGTAGAAATAGACAGGTGTGCCTCCCCCATCCTACATAGTAATGTAATAACAGTCAGGTGTGCCCCCCCCAATCCTGTGTAGAAATGTAGAAATAGTCAGGTGTGCCCCCCCACCACCCTATGCAAAACTGTAGTAACAGTCAGGTGTGCCCCCCCTCCAAGCCTGTGTAGAAATGTAGAAATAGTCAGGTGAGCCCCCCCCATCCTATGCAGAAATGTAGGAACAGTCAATGCCAAATGCTTGATGGATACCCTGAAGAAACAGCATGCTACCTGTCGGTGTACAACACAAAGGTCAGCACTGCAGTACAAACCACCTGGACTCGATCCACACATTAAATACGGATGGGCATATTGGGCGTGCTCACAAACTTAGAGAAATGAAGGCAATGTCAGTCAACAACATACTGAAAGTTCATACTGGGCATGCTCACACACTTAAACACATGAAAACCATGTCTGCAAACACCAGTGGACCAGACATATCTGGCAGTCGCAGCTGTTAGTGCAGACACTCGTCAGTATGCACCATTCATGCCTTGCACACACAGTGGATAGGAATACAGACATATATGTAAGGACAACACACTATAATAAGCCAAAGGTAGATGTACATACATGTGTGGAAGAGGGTGACTGTGACAAGGAGCCATCCAGGCCTGCCCCACCCAGCACACAGCCAAGGGGCCCCAACCACATGAGTTTCGAATGTCACTCACTGCAGTTACTAGCCACCAGTATCTGTCACATTACAGACTATGTGGTGCATATGCCAGCTGTGCAATATGACTGTACAAGGAGGTAGTCATCTAGCATCTGTATACACGTACCTGTGAAATATGACCCCGTGTGTGTCCGCATGTGGCATGTCAACCCCTAGATGAATGGGTTATGGCCCATGTACACACACTGCCCTCCCCATAGCCCTACTATGACAAGCCTATTGAGGTCATCCAATGTGAAATACACCTTTGGGAGAGTTGTAGCCCAGTAATTTCCATGGCACATCCCATAATTTCACACTGCTGTAGAGTGATAACATAGTTAGGTAGGGGTTCAAATCCTAGACATGGCAGCTGTGTGTGTCTGTTTGTGTAAAGATCAGTGTTTTTCAGGGTAGTCACACTCCCTACAATTGAAATGCTCTACATTGGTAAGGCTGCTGATTCATCAAGCTAGAACTACATCTCTGGGAAGGCTGTATCCCAGTAATCTCTGTAGCGCATACCATAACTGGGTGCTGCTGTAGTGTGATAACATTGTTAAGGATGTGTTCAAATCCCAGCCTTGGCAACTGTGTGTGTCTATCTGTCTCTGTTTGTGTAGAGAGCAATACTTTTTAGGGTAGTCACATTACATACAATTCGAATGATATACCTTAAGTCTGCTGATGTCATCCAGCTAAAAATACATCTCTGGGAAGATTGTATCCCAGTAATCTCCGTAGCGTGTGCCATAACTGCGTAGGTATGTAGTGTGATAAAATAGTTAGGGATGAGTTCTAATCCCAGCCTTGGTGTGTGTGTGTGTGTGTGTGTGTGTGTGTGTGTGTGTGTGTGTGTGTGTGTGTGTGTGTGTGTGTTTGTTTGTCTCTGTGTAGAGAGCAATGCTTTTTAGGGTAGTCACACTACATACAAAACAAATGTTAAACTTTGGTAAGGCTGCTGATGTAATCCACCTAGAAATATACATCTGGGAAGAATGTAGCATACTAATCTTTGTAGCACGTCATAACTGTGCACTGCTGTAGTGTAATAAAATAGTGAGGGAGGAGTTCTAATCCCAGCCTTGGCAACTGTGTGTCTGTCTGTCTGTGTAGAGAGCAATGCTTTTTAGGGTAGTCAGACTATATACAATTTGAATGCTATATTTTGGTAAGGCTGCTGATGTCATCCACCTAGAAATATACCTCTGGGAAAAATGTAGCCCAGTAATCTCTGCAGCACGTGCCATAACTGCATACTGCTGTACTGTGATATAGAACTCTGGTAGGGTTCTGTACCCACCCATGGCAATTCTGGATGTTATGTGTGTGTTTCAATGTCTGTGTAGGGATAAATACATTTTTGGCTACTCACACTCACTACAATACGAATGCCCTACTTTGGCAATCCTGCCATTCACTGTGAAATACACCTTCGGGGAAGGAGTACTCCAGTCATCTCCATACTGCTGTAGTGTAATACAATAGTTAGGTAGGAGTTCTAATCCCAGACATGATGTGTGTGTGTGTGTGTGTGTGTGTGTGTGTATGTGTGTGTGTGTGTGTGTGTGTGTGTGTGTGTGTGTGTGTGTGTGTGTGTGTGTGTGTGTGTGTGTTTGTAACTCGTATCCTGTGTGGAGGTACTTGTGAGTGTGTAATAACTGGGCCCAATGTGGAGTGGGTTTTGTAAATGTCTTATATAGTGGCCCTAGTATATATCACAATATCCACCATACAGGGATAACAGATGTGAAATAGCTGAGAGGCTGGAGTGCAGATCCATACCCATGCATGTGCCATCAAGGCCAGGCAAACAAAGTTAGCAACTCTAGCATTAGCTTGACAACACTCTCAACCTATGCCTCATACACTAACACATGCTTAGGCAACAGCCACTGTGTTTGTAGTACACTGCATATTACCCACTGATAGTAACTATGAAGTGATTGCAGTGGCCTACAGAGGGCATGACACACTGTCCGTCTGTCAAATAAGCACGTACATGCAGACAGTGCACCTTCCCCATGTTCCCCACTGGACACCTGCAACACCTGTGGTGCCATCAAATTTGACCCACAAAGGACATACCATGCCTGAAAACATGGCCTATATGGACAGATGCTGCTGACACCAGGAAATGCCTTTAGCATGCTATCAATGTAGGTGCAGGGTAAACCTGCTGTCCATTACCAGTTCCTGCCACATGAGGCCAGGACTGGCACATCTGATGATAATCTGTGTACACAACAAGGGCCAGACACCCCAGGTACAGTTCCACATGTCACTTTACATGCATGTGGGAGGTGTGCACATCACAGACACCGTCCATGTCATGGACTAAGGAACATATACATGGCAAGCAAATCACAGCATTGCCCACATGCATTATTCATCCAGGTAACTGGATGGTGAATACAATACACACCTGTGTGGGCAATTCCAGAAACTACACCCCTGAGCCACAATGCAGACCATTGTCATGTGGCCTGATGCCAAGGTGTACCCATCATCTATCCTTGTATAGCAGTCTTGCACAGTTCTCTACTACACAACTGTGAATCAATGCACCCATGCATGTCAGTAATGGCACCATGTGTGTGTGTGTGTGTGTGTGTGTGTGTGTGTGTGTGTGTGTGTGTGTGTGTGTTGTATGATGTGTATGTTCACAGTCACACTCACTACAACCCCCACTGGCATACTGTAGCATGCTGCCTTATGTCAGACACTATATTAGAAGTGGATTACACATTGACACTGCACATTTTTTATGTTCAGGACAACGATTCTTCATGTTCATTGGGCATAATTGAAATTGTTATGACATATTAGAAAACAAGGAAATGTGCACACACATGTGTTTTTAAAGCTCATCACCTGTGTATAGGTTTTCTATTAGGGATTAGTCTATGGTTAACATTTTTTTGTCTTGGATACAGGGATTTGTGTTTGTTTACAGTGGCAAGCACTCTCAATTACATTTAACTTGTGAATTTAGTTCATAACAGTGGCCTCTGTTTCGGATGGTTCATTGGTTTAGTCTGTGTGAAATTGTCTTGTGTCCTTTTTTGGACCTAATAGTTCTATTGCATTGTCATTATTCGGTCTCATATAGCAAACTTTTGGCATTTCTCTGTGACTCAAATAGTGTTTACATACCTACTTATTGTATCAGACCACTAGGCTTAATTAAGGGGTATAGTTCCCAGCACCTTTGACAGTCTGCCCAGGAGATGTCATATAGTTTTTAGTTCTGGCATTTTCACATCACAGTTGACAAACCCGAGTCTTTTGGATTGATTACAGCAAAGTAGCATCTTATAGTCTTGGATCTTAATACGCTGCTCCAAGGGCTTTGTGCTGACAAGGATGATATCCATGTATTTGGAATTAAACCTAGTAATGATGGCTCTAAGGAGAATAGCCAGATTGAGCCAGTTGACGGTTGAAATTTGTTGTTCACTCAGCTTGGCAAGAAGGTCAAAACATTACGTACTAATATTTGGCATTTAAAGCTTTTCAAAGCTTATCAAAATCAAAACATCACCCCGAGGGGTTTAAGGACCAAACTACAACCATTAGTTAGTAAGCCGGATGACATATTATTAAGGGATTGGAATCTGGCACAACAGGCGTCCATGTCTTTTGTTAATATTCTAGCTTCTTATTATGAAAGAACCATTCATGTCAACATTTGTGATGTTCATAAAATATGTGAGGAATTGAAAAAATATGAGGATCAAACTAACTTTAAGGACAATCTGAGCAGACTGTCAAAGGAAATGATTACTTTTGTAAATATTTTGAAAGATAAGAAATTACATAAGTTCTCCAGGGATATGGAGGACTATGAAAGGGGTAGGCCGTTTGAGTCACACAGAAGTGTTAGATTTGCGGATGGAACGAGAAACACTACTCAAATACGAAAAAAAAAGACCGAGATCTATATTGAAAAAAGGTACATTACATACCACAACCTCGGGGGAGGAATCCTCCACTACTGACACCAAATCCACATATATTAATGATTCCCCTGATTCCAGCAGGGGCTGTGGTCCTGAATACCCTTTAGGGGTAGGAGGCACAGGGGGGGACGCAAACATAGGGGTAAAAACTATAGAGGATCTTTTTCACTTGATAGTGAAATAAATCCTGAATGTTCAAATCTGCATAACATTTCTAAACATGTTTTAACACCTGAAGAGGAAACATTGCTAAATAAAGGTCTTGGTTTTATCCCAGGTATTTTTGTGGATGAAAGCATTTTTGTATCTGACATATTATCTTTTTTGTAGAAAGATTAATCTCAAATTGTTTTTCGGCCAACAGGATCAATCTCAAAGATCTACTGAATTTAGATTTCACAAATCTAACTTCAGTCCACCCATGGACAAACATGTTGCAATTTTCCAACAAGCTGTGATTAAGGATTTGCATTACCATCTAGGCTCCCTCAATATTATCATACATATCCATCAATATTATCAGGCACAATTTAACAAAGACAGAACAAAAGGTTCTCATGGATCTTAGGGCTAACACTGACATTTCCATTCTTCCAGCTGATAAGGGTGGGGCAGTGGTGGTCATGGACTCCAGTTTTTACTGGGTTGAGGGAAGTAGATAATTGTTTAACCCCCAGCATTATATGAACATGCCCACAGACCCAACTCCAAACTTCAAAAAGGAAACTGACAATTTTTTACAGGAAGCAGTTGAGGTGGGAATTATCAGTGTCAAAACCAAATAACAACTAATGGTCAATGATCCTGGAAAACAATATTTGTACTTACTGCCCAAAATTCATAAATCTTTAAACACACCACCAGGCAGACCTATTGTTTTGGGCAAAGGCTCCCGCACAGAGCCTTTGTCGGTATTTCTGACTGACTATTTGAAGACACTTTTACCATATATCAGAGCCAGATTAAAGGACACTACTGAATTCTTACAAATTATTTCTGAGTCTCAATTGGAACCTCATTGGTTGATGTGTACCTTGGATGTCAAATCACTTTACACCAGTATCCCACATTGGGCTGGATTAACAGCATTACAATTTTGGTTAAACAAGATTAACATCTACAGCCCGGGTTTCAACACATTTCTCATTTATATGGCCAAGCATGGTCTTACTAAAAATGTCTTCTATTTTCAACATCAGTGCTACTGGCAAATTCAAGGTACAGCAATGGGGGCATCTTCCCCCAATATATGCTGATCTATACATGGGATATGTGGAGGAGCATATCATATACAATGAATTACACACTTTGTATTTGCCTGACATAGACATATGGAGACGATATCTGGATGACTACTGGCTTGTATGGAAAGGGGGCAGTAGATATCTGGAGGAATTAATTGAATATCTTAATGGAAATAAATGGGGGGCTGAATTTTCTGTCAGTCATCACCCTAATGAGATCCATGTTCTGGATGTTCATTTACAGCGTCAAGCAGGCAGCAAGTTACATTCTACTGTTTACCGGTAATATCCACAATACAACAGCCTACTACACGCAAGCAGTCTCCACCCCAAACATACTATTAACAACATTCCAAAATCTCAGTTCCTGCGTTTGAAGAGAATTTGCTCTTCACAGCAGGATCTCACACATTCCCATCATGATTTAGCTAATAGAGTTTTAGCTAGGGGATATGGCAAACAGAATGTCAACTCGGCAATGCAATGGGCCAAAAATCATTCCAGGGACACCCTATTAGAATATAAACATCACCCCAGGAAAGATAACAAGGACACCTTGAGGTTGGTCACTACATTTGGCAGAAACACAGCACATCTTGTTGATGTCATTGACAAACATAGAAATATCTTGAAGACAAATGCACAATTAGATGACATCTTGGGGGATACATGTTTATTTTCTTATAGGCGAGGAAAAACTTTGGGTTCCCATTTTTCTCACTACAAAAGAAATATGCATCAGGATGCAATATATCACCAAACTTCTCTTACAGGGGAGAAATTGGTAGGTTCCTACCCTTATGGACACTGTACATTTTGTAAACACGTTTTCAAAACCAAAACTTTTACCAGCAAAAATACTGGACAATTGTATAACATCAACTGCTTCTCCAACTGTGGAACAGACTGGGTCATATATTTGGCCACTTGCACTTGCCAAGCTTTTTATGTGGGCCATACTTCTAGACAACTCAGATTTCGAATGTCAGAACATTTAGGGGACATTAGGAATGCCAGGAACACTAACGCTCTCTACAGACATTCACTGATTCACCATACAGCAACATTTTCTTTTACAGTCATTGACAAAATATCAGGTAATAGATCCTTTAAAACAGGGTGGCATCATATATTAAACATGAAGGAAAGGAAATGGATTGTAAAACTGGGTGGTCTTTTTCCCCCGGGATTAAATGATAAATTATAATAATTTTCCCTTCCCATACCACTAGGTTGGACTAAATACATTGTGCATAGTGCATCATTATTTTCTAACAGTTAATTATAAATGGTACTTTTCAATCACTAGTACAAGTACATTATAAGTTCTATTAACTTTTTATGTGGTTTAATATGCTTTTTTGTGCCTAGGTTTTGGTATCACAATAACTTTGTTTTATTTTGAACAGGAAATTATGTCATGGATATTTAATTGGATCAGGTATTTATTGCAGGGTTTGAACTGCTATCAGTGATGTACCACTGATGAAAGCTTTATGCTTAAACCAGTCTGGTTCCAATAAATGTGGATGCTTCATTCTTCCAAGGATCTGGCTTTTTTCTTCATGTTTACCAAAGTTAGTTTGGCCTATGCATCCACCGTACTTGCTAGCCTGCCTCTTCTTGACACCATAATTAGTGTCATCATATCTGATAACAAGCCAGTAAAATATCAGACTGCTACACATGTTATGTACAGTATGGTTATATTTGATGACATAACCTGGACTTTCTGTGGTTGGTTGTACAGTACTGAGGTCTGTGTACTTATGGTGAATGTCGACAGTGTGTGTATTGTTAATATGTACTTTAGCCTATGTACAGATTGTGGTAGATGTCAGTGTTCTAGGTCTCATCCTATCTGATGTTACATGCTGCTCCACTGTATGTTACTGTATTGGATTACATGTTTTTAGGGCCATAAACACACACATATCCCATACCACAGACAGCCATCAGACCAAACTGTGTAGCAGCCCAGTATATGTAGGGTTAGTCTGTGAGTGGCACATATGAGGATGGTGTTGAACAGATGGTCCATATACTGTAATATTATGCTAGCTTACCATATGTGGCTGTGGCTGTGTTCACATTGGTTGTGGTTAAGCACTTCCACACACTTACCCTGTGCTGTGACATGCCTGTAGAGCCTCCTATATATGCAGGTACATGTGCATTCCCCCATAGGAGATGTAGGCCAGTGTTGAGCCAGTCTGCCTGTAGCCTGCACAGTGCATTGTTACATGTCTAGCAGCTTAGTGTACTTACCCAGTGAGATGTCATGTCCAGATACTTGCCAGATGTACTGCTGCTGGGCCTCCCTTAACAGTCATGTATGTCAGACAGAGCAGTGGGATACTGTACAGATGTATGTCAATATCTAGTGGGTAGTATGTGACCATGGCACGGTGTGCCAGTGGTTATTATGTTTCAGGTCATCCAAGGGTGTGTGAATGCATAACCTATGGTGGCAAATGTATACCAGTCATTATGTGTTATACTCATCTACATGGCTGTTAACATCCATATTGTCAGGCCTGGTACACATGTTTTGCACTAAGGGGTTCTGTGCATACCTCTGGACTGTACAGAGTGAGTCAGAATGTCCACATATATTGACCAATATCTCTGCTGCAGTCTACAGGGGCATTACATGTTAGCAGCGGTACTTTACTATGATGTCCTTAGGATGTCTGTCAGTAGCCAATGGCACACATGTGAAAAGCAGATGTGACCTCCCACACACACATCATGTCTGTGAAGACAATCCCAATTACAGTAGCAATAGTCTACTAATATACCTGCTATACATACCTGACATCCCCTTGCACTATGAAGTTGGGACTATAGGGGCTGGGATAGGGCTACACTCCATGTCCAGGACATATAATGAAAATATATGTACGTATAATTATCCAGCTATCTATGTATATGATTACATATATACATATCGACATATATAGATGGGTATGTATATGTACATAGATATACATATACACACCCAGATATATACATATACAGAGCAATATATGTCTACATATACAGATAGTGATACATATGCACATATATGTATGGATATCTACAGATATATTGACAGTAGTAGGTTTATCACAATAGATATGTATGCACATATAGTTATAGATATCTACATATGACATGGTAAACCACCAGATTCTCATAAACATACTAAAATCTCTGTCATTAGACCCACTTTCCATAGAATGGTTCCAATCCTACCTTGACAAATGACAGCAAGCAGTACTATGGCATAACATTCTATCCACCCATCTACCCATTACCATAGGCATCCCCCAGGGGTCCATACTAGGACCTCTTCTCTTCCCCATATTTATAAATGCCCTATATCTAGCTATCCCCCAAGCCACTTGCATACAATATGATGATGACTCCACACTACTATGCTCAGCCACATCCTCCCAAGACATTCACTCTCTCACCCAGAAAGTATTCAACATAGTAAAACAAAGGTTCACTCAGCATTGACTTCTTCTGAAACCAAAGAAAACCAAACTCCACCTCTTCACTCCTACTCAAAAGTCCTCTCCTCTTCATTTCTCTGTGACATCCACCAGTGGTACCATAATATCTCCAGACTTTACCACTAAACTTCTAGGTGTCACCATCGACAATAATCTGAACTTCGACATCCATATCAACAATACTATAAAGACTGTCAACAAAAAATCGGCACTGTCTATAGGATTAAACCCTTCCTTTTTCCTACTGCCAAAACTACTATAGCTCACACTGATTTGACCTCAACACTCCTTTACATTTCTCCTATTTTGACTAATCTATCCAAGACTGTCTTCAGCAAATTGGAATCATCCTATAATAACATTGCAAGATTTGTAACAGGAAACCCATTTAGAACACACCATTGTATACATCTAAATCAGCTAGGATGGTTAGAACTACAACACCTGATTAAATTTCACCAACTAACCATTGCCCACAACATTCTTTACAAACCTTCTAATACTCCTAGTTTATCTAGCCTCATTACCCCTTATGAAAATCTGAAGTCTCTACGCTCCTCACACAAACTTTTTGTACACACCTCCAAATCTAATAACAGTGCTGGGGATTCTCTCTTCTCTTATACTGTAAGTAAATCCTGGAATCTTCTCCCTAATGACCTCTCCTCACTTACTTCCTTATCACTCTTCAAAAACAGACAAACTTTACCTCCAAGCACACTGGCTATGCCCCTGTACCAAACCAGACTAGCCATCTATCTCTTTACACTTGACCTTGCCTATCCCGTGCTTACTATCCACTGTTACATCTTCCTTCTTACTATACTTCTCTCATGTCTCCCTATCCTGTGCTTACTAACCACTGTTACATCGTCCTTCTTACTATACTTCTCTCATGTCTCCCTATTAGGCATCATTTCACTTCTCCTTATATACCTTTTTTCTAATAAATGCTTAGAAAAATCACTTCACAAATAACTTCCTTTCTTCACTATTGTCTTTACCTGTAATTAGTCCCTGTACCTTCTTTTTTGCACTGTTTATGACTCTTGTCCTCTTTACAAACCCTGTGCTAACCTCTATACCTTACTGCACATATTACCATTGCTTTGTTATTTTTATTATATTTTTACTATTTTTGCTATTTTTTTCTTACAATTTTTTTGATTTTTGTAGTTTGTAATTTGTTATTTGTATTTGTATTTTATTCATGTCTTGGAGTTTATCTCCCCGGGCCTCTACTGAAATGGACATATATCCAGTTAGACTAACCCGGTCAACAAATGTAAAATATATATATATATATATATATATATATATATATATATATATATATATATATATATATATAAAAATATAGATATATATATATATATATATATATATATATATATATATATATATATATATATATATATATATATATATATATATGTGTGTGTATAACTATGCATATCTGTACACATAGGATGTGCATCCATATATAGCTATATACACATATATCTATATGTACATATAGGTATACATATATATATATACACATATGTGTGTTTATATATATATATATATATATATATATATATATATATATATATATATATATATATATATATAGGAATACATATGCACATACGAAGAGATGTACACATGGCCATATATATGTAGCATTATACAGATGTGTATACAGACATATGTATTAGTATACATGTGCATGGACATGTAGACATATATACACCTATGATATATATACAACCATATTCCTGTCATGAGTAAACGTCACGGTTGTGTATACCATCCCACATGTATCTCACTATATATATCTGCTATGTGCACATAATGATAAAACAGCATATGTGATGCAACAGTCATATTAATAACAAGGACTACACAAATTAGGAACTAAAGGCAATTCTATAATACTACTCAGTATGTGTATTGATAGCTATATTGGTAAAACAACAGCTGTTTCCACAGTGGTCATGGTGTAGTGGTTAACTGTTGTGACTACAGTGTAAAGGGTCCTAGGTTCAAGACCTGCAAGGACTGTTCATTTTGTTGCTGGGAAGAGCAACAACTGTCTGATACAGAGTGGTTAAGGCAGTTTTGAGCAGCTTTAAGTGTGTTTGTGTGAAGCTAAGCAGTGCACGTACAAGCACTTACACAGCGTAGGCATTGCTTACCAGTGTGCAAATCAGCAATGTTGATACTTGCTAAGCATAGCTTAGCCCTGGTAACTAGGGCAAACAGCCCAGTCTGATAACCTGTAATAAGTGTATGTAATGCTATGTACAATACATGCACTTATGTGCTGTCATTACAGTAACAAGGGGTGGGAGTGTCATGTATGGGACACAGACATATACAAGGCCTGTACAGCACTGTTATCTGTGTGAATGTGTGACATACAGGTGTAGTAGACCAGGCTACATGCTGTCACACTGGCATGTAGTGTATCATGGCAGTACTACTGTTGACAGTGCTAACCTAGGTAAGAGCAGAGTGCTTAATGTAGTACTAACAACAGGCACACCTGCGGGCAATGCTGGACACCAACAGTTCCCTGTTGTATCCCTGGTGTGTGAGCTGTGTCACAGTATATACCCCTTACAGGTCTGTCAATGCAGTCATGCTACTGCATAGCTACCTACCAAGCTGATGACTGTCAGTCCTGTACAGATGTGCAGATGGCAGGTATCCAGCTGGGATATGTACAGGCAACCTGCACTTTGATTGATGTGCTACTACACATGTTGCATGTGCATGAGATGCATATCCCTGTAGTTCCAATGTTGGGGTATACTACAGGTTGTAGCGCAGTCGTGGACAATGTGTGATGGTGGGTATGGCAGAGTGTCATCATGGGTTTCAGGGAGTGCAATATCCAGTGGGGGATGTGGGTGCTGTGTACACTGTTATTACACCAAGGTACACCAGGTATATGTCCCATGTACCACATTATGGTTACCACTGTCATAATTAATCATATAGGTAACTGTTACCGCAATCCCAGCCAGTTATGCATGTGATGTGTGCAGCCTATCTGTAACACAGTGGAGATACGGTCAAGGTAGTTAGCAGCAATAGGCCCTGGTATCTCAGATGTGCCTGGCTGTTATGTGTCTGTAAATGTGTATATGGCAGTATGTCACACTATGTATTATCCAAATACACCCGTTACATCCCCCATTAGAATACTGTATATGCTGGGGGATGTTCTGCATGTACCATGTAACCTGGGACACACCTCAGCCTAAATGCTGTGCGGTGTGTGCAATTTAAGCCACACAAATCAGTATCTTGACATAGCCAGGTAGGGGTCTAGTCCCAGTCTTGGCAATTTACAGTGTGCATGTATGTGGATAGGTCTACATCAGGTTGCAGGGTATACACGCCTCAGTGGGCCACCTGTCCATGTGGCACAGGCAATAACTAGTATAGTACCCTGTGAAATGTGTTCAACTGTACCCCAGATATGTCACAGCCATGATGTCAGCACAGTGACGTACCCTGTTGTGCAATATGACTGCAGACCATCCTTGTGCTGACACATGTATACCTACAACACACATGGCTAACATTATAGAAATCACAATCAAGAAGTGTTACTAATAGCTATAAGGCATCGTTGCTGGATGGCTGCACTACCTGCCAAATATGCCTCACACTCTACTACCTACAACATGTTACACTGCAGGACTGTGGTACACTATTGTACAGATACTGTATCCATCAGAACCATATCAGCTGGTCCCTGCATCTTTGGTTTGGATGACAGGGATGGGGCACAGGTATGATATGCGCAGGGTGTGGTGTTGGTTTGCCAGAGGCTGAGGATGGGCCATACATTTGACACCATGTGTGTGGGTGAGGGGTGAACTCTGGGGAGCTGGCAGAGGTGATGTGGTGTGTGTAGGTATGGGGTTACTCTAGGTGTGTTTGCATAATGTGTGGGTAAGGATGCACACAGTTCTGCCATGTGGCTGCCCTACACAGGAGTTTATGGACAGCTGCAGACCATACCTGGCAGGGTGTGCAGTTCACAGTCTCCGGCCATGGACACGTGGACTGTGCCTGCCAGGGGTTCCATGGGCATGTCCAGGTACAGGCATTGATGTGCTACTCTCACCTGCTGATGATATTTGTCTGCTGGTACAAGGTCCAGGACCATGTGCACGTGGCCTGCTGTGGTGTGGTGTGGACAATACTCCCCCACACTGCCGGGGCTGCTACTGCCACTACAGGAACCCCTTGGTGTCCTACCATGTCCACGTTGACTGCCAGCTGTTGGTGTTGCTGTCCCACATCCATGCAGGTGTCACCACATCCCCACCACAAGTTGAAGCACGGACATACCACGGCCGATGAGGGCCATCATCTCATCATGCCATTTATCCACTTGCTTGGTATAAGCACGGATGGCACCCAACAGTTCATGGAGGTTGTTGCTTACAGATGTGAGAGCAGCCCTCTGCAGCCTAAGGCCCTGTCTAGTGTAATGCTCAATATGTGCCTGTGCCACCATTACAGCCTGAAGCATGCTTCTGCTGGTAGCATCTATGTTGCCTCAGCCAGGGGGCATGATGTCCAGTGGCTCTACAACAAGCACCCTTGGACATCTGCCTATGTGGTAGCCTGCTGGACATCTGGCTATGCCTGCTGTGACTGGACACTGTAGGCATGGTTACCACACTTTCATATGCACTGCCACTGAACGCCAGCTGTCCCTCTGCTATGACCACTGGTGATGGGGTGCGTATGGGCACTGAAACTGTGTGCAGGGGTGGGGTGGCTAAAAGGGGGATGTCAAATGATGTTGCAGTTTCGGCCTCTGACAACCCCACCTGTGCCTCATCTTTATCATCATCATCATTAGTGTCTGTATGGACACCTACATCAGACTGCATGCAGGAGGGACCCTGACCCACCTTGCCACCTGTGGTGGAAAACAATAAATGCACTTTCAGACCTGTACAGTACACACACACACACACACACACACACACACACACACACACACACACACACACACACACACAAACCTCAGTAATACCTACCTGTCCATGGTTTTACAGACAGTCCCAAGTGTATGTTCATGTGTTACTCCATCCTGCATCACACTTGTTAATGTACACACATTGATACCACTCATTAACATCACAGTCCTCGAAATGCCCACACAAGTGGCTGCAACATAAGGCCTGTTGCTACTTTACCTGCCTGACCTGTCTGTAGTGGATTTACATGGCCTCACTGCTGTCATTTGGTATGCACCCTCTGTATGGCCATAAATGATGTGCATGGCCCCTATATGTGTGGGCTACTATGTTGTATCCATAATACCTCCCACTTGTGTGTCATGTGTATGTAATGCTCAGTACATGCCAGATATGCTGCTCCGTCAGCTGATCTTGTGACACCTGTAATATTTGGATACACTCCCTGGTGTTGACTATTACTTCCCCAATGCATCTGTAGAGCTGCATACATGGGTTGTAGGTGACCTCTCTGCTGAATGTGATATTAAGTGTGTACCGGGAGTCTACCTTCCCTCTGGATGCCTGTTCCATGTTGCAGACCATATTATACTATTTGCTGTCCTGTGATTACTCACATGACAGGTATTCCTGGTGTGTAATGTGTCAGTCCATGTCCATGTATGGCACAGTCCCAAAGGGGGGTACAGTTGCATGAACACCCCACAATCACACATGTGCATACATGGCCACACACACAAACACACACATGCCCACAGGCATCATACATGCATCTACCTCCCACCACTTCACCAGTGTGACCCTGCAGGCAAACTAACTAACCACCAGGATGCACACACACACACACACACACACACACACACACACACACACACACACACACACACACGCACACATGCACACATATACAGGTGAGGTTGTACAATGATTGTACACACAGTCCTCCTATTACTCATATGCCAACATGCAGAACATATGGTACAGAACAGCATGCAATTCAGCTATAGTCAATCCATGCTAGCAACAGTATACATGTGTGTGATGCATGTGCTGTGTCACTAGGAGATGCCCATTCCCCTGGATACCACTGCACACATGTACACAGTATTGCTATGCACCTGTTCTGCATCCTGCCATATACTGTGCACCACAACTCACAGGTGTACAACCCAATGCGGAATGTGTAGTACTGTGTCAGTTTTACTTCTTATAGCCCCTATGTTTTTCAGCAACACATACCTGGGATGATATGTGGACTGTTGGCATTGGTGAATGCCTGATGCCTGACTTACAGCTGTCAACATCAACAGACCATGTATAACGCCTGCAGAAAGTCCTACACTGACAACCATCAGAACATACCATGGCTATGGGGGGTGTACACACATTTATTGATTTTACACTTACATCCTTGATCTTCCATGGGACCACATCACCACATATCTTAGCAGTGCACAAGCCCAGTATGTGACATATGTCCTGTACTTTCACATGCAGTGTCTACAGATTGTGTTAGGTGTGCGGCTGCTGACCTCAATGCATACACACCATGTGGGCATATTTGTGCACACCCTTATCATGATGGTTTATCACACCTCTTGTTGTGTGTACTACAGCAGTCATTGCTCATGCCAGTGGATGTTCAGTCTGCCCTACACATGTCCCCTATTCTGCATAATTGCAAGGTCTACTCATGTGCACATTCCATGGTGTTCACACAATGCCATCACTATTGCAGTGTGGGTATGGTTACAGCTGCCACAAGTCCTGAACCTGACTATATGCAGATAGAGCCATTCCTACCATCCCTAGGATCCCTGCTGCATTGCACTGGTGTGTCATGCTGAGAGCCCCCCCCCTCAGCTTTTATGCAGATGCATGACAGGTAAGCCCTGCACATTTGTGTCACTTTGCAGTGTCCCAGACACTGAACACCAAGTGTTGCAGCGTAGACCCAACTGATAATGTAGACTACTGTAATGCCTTATGCCATAGTGTATCTCTGCAGCAGTTGGCAGTGTCCTCGAGGTATATACACTGGTGTTGCACTGTATATGGGTGTTGTTCAGAACATGTCACTACTGTAGGCCATGTCTACCAACAGTATGTTACTCTCTGCGGACATATTCCACAATGACAGGGTGTTAGTTATCATGCAGGTGAGTGACATACCCTTCCAATACCCCATCATGGTCACCCCCTGTGAGACCATGCATTTCACAGCAACAATACATGCACATGTACAGCATGTATTCAGGGTAAGTGTGTTAGATGTGTGCATGGAATATACCATCACCATTACATGCCCGGTGTGTTGGCATGCATTTACATAAAACAAACTCACCAGCTACAGGCTGCTGCCTTGTTGTTATCCCAGATGGACCTACATAAGATGGTGAAAGATGCAAAGTCAGTGGCCACATCTTTGGCACTGCTACAGGCTGGGTGCAGTACTACCATACATCTATGGTAATTCCCACAATACTACCACATCCGGACATCTGTTTATCACTACAATGCAGCAACACAGTATATCTATGACATGTCAGATATACATGATCTACCTGTATCACTGTGGATATTTAAAAAACAGTGATCTACTGATGTGCCCTGTGTCCTTACCTGCAAGATCCTTGGCCGGTGTGTGGGTGACACCCACCTCCACGAAGGGGTCCATTGGTTGTTGGTGGTCCGGATGGGCAGGTGCTATGAAGCTGGCCAAGAGCTCCACCAAACATGTCAGGGGGGGCTGGATGGCATGGCTCCCCCATGGTGAGGTGATCCCCCTGGACTGCAGCAGCACTCCAATGGGCCTTGCGAAGCAGTTCAGTACAATTATGCAGGACCTGCTCAAAACTGCGGTTGTGCAGTCCAACATCATTGACCCTGTAGACTAGGTCAATCCACAGGGTGGTCCATTGCAGCTGCTCATGTGCGTTCCTGCCAAACAGCAGTCGATAGTGCTGGATTATATATGCTATCACCATGTCATTCTCAGCATTGAAAAAGGTGGGCAACCATGCAAGTGCCATCTTGTCTGAAAGACATAAAGATGGAAACAGGTGTAAGCGTTTCATACGGCAAGGTTACCACAGTTCATAATACACATCTCTGTCACCCCCCACCATATCAGCTTCAACAGACTGTACACACAACTCATTAGGTATGGCTACAGCTTAACTACCGTTTGAGACAGATTTTGTATTGTACCACACCTTCTGCTATGTGACTGTAGCCATGTCCCCTGTGTGGACACTATCATTGCTGGCCTGTTACAGACTATTCACCTGCATGCCATTGTCAGGGCTGGATCTATATCAAATAATCGAAGTGTAAAAACTCCAAATGTGAAATCATTGAACCCATAACCTCGAAAGCTGAATACTGCGAAGACTAAGAACAGCGATTTTTTTCACAGGGAAAAAAATCGCAGTTCCAGTACAAAACCTGAAACAAACACTAAAAACTATTTCTAATGTGGGGGGCTTTGCCCCCCACACCCCTCACACACCTCCTACTTAAATATACCTACTCCAAGATCACACTACAGTGGAGGAAACAGCAAAGCCATGGAAATGGCCCAACAAATTCTTTCCTTGGGAAAGAATTTGATGTTCCTCGGCTTCGGTATTTTCAGTCTTCAAACTTCTGAGTTCAAGGTTGTAGCATTCAAGGTTCTCAGCTTTCGACCTTCTGATATACACCAGTCAGGGCCACTATGGTTACATATATGCCAGTGGTATGGCTGCTTTGAGATTGCTGCACATCTAACACTCTGTGTTATTGGGGATACCTATGCATGCTGTTGGACATGTACCAGGATTGGGCAGACTATTACTAGCAACAAATGTTCTATAACAGTTACACAATAACATGTATATGTTCTATTGGCCAGCTGATCCACCTCTCCACACCCATCTGCCCATGATACCTGCCCACATCACATGTGTGTGCCAACTTGGGGCCTCCTTATGTACTGTTACTGCAATACCATCAGGTGGAACCACCCAGGGGATGTTGACCCCCCTCAGGGCACACACCAACATGTTCCTGTCCCCTGAGCTCAGGCCTAGGGTCTGTTCCATACCAGTCTCCACAGACACATGACGGATGAGCTACATCAGTCTGAGTCACCCAGTACACATTCAAATGGCCAACATGCTCCTCCTGCTCATCCTACAAACCAGGCACCTTCAGGACATGGACTGCTGTTGTGAGTGGCAGTTGGTGGGAGGCTTGTTCCCATTGTGCTCATATTGGGGAGCATGGGGCATCCACATCACTGACCACACACACCATCCATGGTGTTTACCCACCACATGTGTCACATACCACCCCTGTAGACTGGCCTCTATACCTACCAATCCTGACCACCTCCACATGTGTACCTGCCATAATACCCTATATTGCTATTGCATACTTCACAGTTGGGGGAAATGTGGTGCCAACAAGGGACTAAGATGTGACATACCCGTCCATGGTGCACACACTGCCAGCTACCATTGCTATCTATGGATGTATGGCCATAAATATATATATATATATATCTTGTGATATAACCACAAAAACAGAAGGGATAATACTTATACTTTCTGAATTTCGAAATATAAAAAAGATAAATAAAATGAAAAGAGCTGCAAAAACAAACAAAATTTTAAATATTTAAATAAATAAAAATACACAGACTAAGAATAGATAAATTATTATTATCTGTTCTTAGTCTGCATATTTTTATTTATTTAAATATTGAAAAATGTATCTGTTGTTGCAGCCACTTTTCATTTTATTTAACTTTTTTATATTTAGACATTCAGAAAGTATATACATATATATATATATATATATATATATATATATATATTTATATATATCTGTTTACATATATATAACTATGTCCATATATACCTACATAGATATATATCTGCGTACATATATGTAACTCGCTGTGTATATGTAGACATATAGGTCTAGACAGATATATATGTCGATGTAGGCCTTTGCAAGTATATATGCTCATATATATTTCTAAATATATATATATATATATATATATATATATATATATATATATATATATATATATATATATTTCTAAATATATATATATATATATATTTCTAAATATATATATATGTGTATATATATATATATATATATATATATATATATATACATATATGGATATGTTGCATCTGTTTAAATATTAATATATTTACACACACAGACATACATCTAAATATTGGTATACATTTTCTGTACTGTTGTATGACTGGGCTGGATGATACGTTTCTGAAAACATTGCATATGCACGCATTGGGCATGGCTTAATGGTAAATCACTTTGTCTAAGGTGTGCAGGGTCCTGGGTTCGACCCTTGCAGAGGATGTTTATTTTGTTGCCTTGCAGATCATGGCCCGTTGGATACAGAGTGATTAAGGCACTTTAAAGCAGTTGTAAGTGGGTTTTCACAGGTTTGCATGGAGGTAAGCACTGATAACTTCCGGTTACAGTTTCTTATACTGATCTAGCTTCTCAATTGCTTAACCTGTGAAGGCTTTGCTTGTCCCCACGCAAACAGGCTTAAACCCACTTACTGCTGCTGAAAAAAGTGCTTAGTCCCGCTTACCCCCACACAAATTTTTTAAAAGAAAGGGAAAAAAAGGTTGATAGGAAAGTGGTGAAAAAGGGGCACAAAGAGGGAAAGGCAGTAGGAAAAATAGCCAGGGATGTGCAGCAATGGTGTAGGGAAGGTCCATAGCTGCCCATTTCTTCTACAGCAACAGCTGTGCATATACACTGAATTCAGAGGTAGATTTGGACACTCAAACCCCTCGGAGAGGGGTGAGGACAACAATAATAAGTTGTGATGCCAATTGTGTCCAGTGGACATGTGTGCAAAATGGACAGCTATGTATGGGGCAAATTTTTTTTGTGGGAACAGATTGCCCTTTTATTTTTATATTCACATGAGAGTGGGATGTTGGGGAGGGGTAGTCAGTATATTTGGGGAGGTAGGTTAACAGACAAGACAAACAAGATGCATACAGGGGTGGTATATGAAACATGTGCTGGGGTAAACACCTTGATGGGGAGGAGTGTTGGTATATCGGATACCTACAAGCCCCCTAGTGGTAAAGTGGGACTGAGGTCCCCACCCATGGACAGTCACCACTGCACCTTCACAGCCTCAAAGGTGACTGTGCTGGGTGCCGAGCCGCAGAGCTAAGCTGACTCTCTAATAGCGAAATGCAGCCCTTGAGCTGGCATAGGAGATCACCAAACTGCTCGATGATTGCTCTACACACCACGACCCTGACCTGGCAATGGGTGACAGGTGCCTGTCCGCACCCACTCCCAGGGGGATGAGCCCCATCCCATGAAGTGGTTCCACCCAAAGTTGGTGCAGGACCAACAGACATGGAGGTCCAGGGTTGGACCCCAGACATGCTGGTGCCCAGTGCCACTGGCAGCTGAGGTGGGACAGGTGGGTTTGCTGGGACTGGCCTTCCCAAGCGTGCTATAGTGTTTAGATTTGATCATCATTAATGGGTTAGTAATAGTCAACACATTCCAGGGTTAGGTATAACAGCATGCATAGATATTCTCATTAAACCAGACACCAGATATGGAGCAGTGGCATAGCAAACAAAACACATGCATATATAGGACCACAGTGGTAATAAGAATAGCATGCAGGTACGTTGATAGCACCATGCGAACAATGTTGGAAAAATTCAATATGGCACATGCATGGGAACCATTAAAATATTTATCAAACAATTGGACATTATCAGAGTCATTACATACCAGTTGGGGTGGGTATGTTGATTATGGTTGGAGATAAGTTGGGGGGGAGAGAAAGATGTCACTTAACAAGTAGTATATTCCTGTAGTCCACATTACTTTCCTAGTCAGTGCTGTTATCTGTACCTTACAAGTCTTATTACACTACCCTATAGCCTTATTTTGGACAGTGATAGGGTTGTCATCATCATTACACATGAACCGGTTTTACCTGCAGTATAAACTCATTACAGCTGAGTGACGTCTCTAGGCATTTCTGCAGTTAAACCCTACTGCTCCTCTAGGCATCAAATATTGCCTTTTCATATTTGCATTAATAATTCCAAAACCATGTTACATACAAGGTATTGGAAAATTTTATCTTGAAGCATACATGTTAGCAAACAAAATTGTATTTGTATATGACCTCTGTCAATGGGTATTTGTTAAAAATGTAAGGTGATATCTTCAATTTGTAAATGCTCAAGCCACGCCCACTAGGAGTTAAAGGTACACACTCAAAAGAGCTCTACTGGAGGGAATGAGTTGGTATACCTGTGGAGGGAATGTTTGTTAACACTGGCTAACTGTTTGTACACATATGCCCGGATTCTGGGTTGATGTTTTGCACTATGCTATCTGACTCTTTCTGCACAGACTCTGGCCATGTGTTGACCACATGCTGGTGTGCCTGGACATAGTTAGAATATTGCCCTCTTCCACGTTTAGTGACCTGACACACACATATACATGCTTTCCTACACAGTTATATTATGTAGCACAGTGTGGGTGGCAGTGACCAGTGATACTTTATTATTCGGAGAAACTACAACACTCACAATCCCCTACAATACCGGGTGGACAGTACCAGTACAGGTTATATTGGTCTGTATTTCTCAGCACAGTGTTCATATCTAACGTACCTGTGGGAGCAATGTTTGTTAGCAATATCTGACTGTTGCCACACAAATTCCAGATTACACATTAGTATTCTGCACATACATCTCACTCTGTTACTGTACACACTCTGGTCACAGCTTGACAACATGGGAGTGTTGATAGGACATACTTACAATATTACTCTCCAAACAGTTTCGGGGGTTATTACAGTGATAGCTGTGTTCTCATGATGGTTGACAATGACTTGCATTCCCCTGTTTTCTGGCTACACATTTGGAATCATCCCACAGACGTCCCAGGGGGACGGGGGACAGGCAGCAGATATGGGCACATATACTGGGCATTTTGGCCTCATGTGTACAGTTGAGGGGTATGAATCTGTATGCAGTCTAATTCCACTCCCAGGATTCAGATCATGGTTGTGTCTGCTACAAGTTAATCACTATCCATCACAGTTGTGTCTGCTATATTGATATTGCTATATATCTCCAATCTGCTTTCTGTCTTATTAATCCCCTGTGCTTATGAATTCTGACCTTGTATAACAAAACTCTTATACAGAATTCCTAGACAGTTATATGTTGTAGGACAGTATGGGTGACAGTGATGTGTAATACCTTATTACTCAGAGAAACTGCATATCATTCTTGTATTTCTGGGCACAGTGTTGGTAACTGACAGACCTGTGGGAGGCATGTTTATTAGCACTACCTGAATGTTCCCACACACAGTACCAGGTTCCACATTACTATTATGCACATACATCTCCCTCTGTTACTGTACACACTCTGACTACAGCTTAACAAGTTGGAGTGTAAATGGGACATACATGGCTTCTTAGTCACATAAGGTATTGGGGAGTTGCTAGCGTGCCAGGTTGGTTGTCATAGATGTGTGTCAATCAGTTGTATTTCCTGCTTGCTGCCTATATGTCTGGTATCATCCCACTGATTTCCCAGAGGGACGGGTTGATAGGCAATAGATATGGGCCACTTTAATAGACATTCTGGACATATCTGTACAGTTGTAGGGTATGATTCTGTATGCAGACTACTACCACTGGCAGGATTCGAACCATGGCTGTGTGTGCTAAAAATAACAACAGTTCACATCTCAGTTGCATGTGGTATTCGTGTTTTGTTGTCTGCATTTTCCCTGTTTACTGTCTATGTGTCTCTCAGTTGTACAAAATGGCCTCTGGGGATTTAACCTGTCATATACAGGCATTCATACACATTCAATTTATGGTGTATGGTGTGGGTAACAGTGCTTAATACAACAGTACTATTACATGCTTGCAAATCTACATTACCATATGATACCAGAATATACATATGCAGTCCAGCAGTCAGACTTGTTTTGTCAGAATATTACATTTTTATTGACATACAAACAATATGAGACTCTTCCTGCCATATTCTCTACTGTATGCAGTACTTGCCTTGAACAATACAGGTTTTATACTAGTGATTAATTTACTATTACTTTTATTTTTATTTCCTATGACAGTAAAAGCATGAGTATTACTGACCTGCCTCACATCCCAGTGCAGCAAGCGGCTGATGTGGGCCTCCTGGTTCGCAGCATGCTTGGTTGTAGCTGTGGGGGACATAAAAGGAATATTTAGCCATACCTATCCATGATATACTTGAACTGGCACTTATTACACACATACTGGGGTGATACTTGCACATGGCTGGGACATCCCCTGATGCTCTTGCCTCTTGGAGCCACTCTTCCAAGAGGTCCACCTTCCACCACTTCAGGTCAGCATAGGGGTGCCTGACCTGCTTACCAGTTCAGGGTATGCCAGTGGCACTGGTAAGGTCACAGGCGAGATGGTCCTAGGCCTCTGCCTTATATTTTGAGCCCTGGTACTGGCCCTGCAGCAGTCTCTGTGCATGGTCTTTAACTAGGAGTCTTTCCATGACTTTGGACTCCTGGATGCACCAGTGCTGCACCTGGAAGCGCTCTCCTTCTCCCCTTACTGCCATAGTGCCTGCAAGGGGAAGCTACAACTAGTTATGAGATGTATTCCCACCTCTTGAGTTCAAGTAGGGCTGATTTCCCACACTTTTCCATGATTGGCCGGTCTTGAAAATGCTAAGTTAGGGGCAAACCTGCTTACCTAAGGTTGGCATTGTTTAAAGGGGTATACCACTGGGCATAATGAGTTAGTTGACCTACACATTGCTCATACCTCCTTAGCTGGCCTGTGCAATGCTTAGCATTGCTTACATTAGACCGTCATTATAATGCCTTTTTGGCATTGTGTTATTATTCGTTACACCGTATATGTATGCCCGGTATCCCTGATTGATGTGTACATGCACTCTGTGGGGTCCTTGTGTTTTATTGGGGACTTCGACACTCTATTATAAGTACACCTCACTTCTCAGCTTACTGCTGTACTCTAGTTCACATATTTATGCTATGTAGTCAGTTATGGCACATATGACTGTATACTGATGCCTTTCACAGGTTCAGTTTGGTTATACTATGGTGAGGAAATGTTTGCTGCTACCTCATTCTTCTGTACTTCTTTGATGGCTTGGTGGATAACTACTGGGACTATTAAAAATTCATGATGAAACCCACAGATTGGCTGGGTGAAAGTGCTTAGTGTGTTACAATAAAATTTTGGAAAACGGTGCTATCAGTCTACGGATCACTTTTGTTTTTTATTAGTTTTTTAGTGTTCGTATTTTTCGTCAACTACTGGGACTATGGTGTATAGGGCTCAAGACCTGCATGGTTGTTTATTTTGTTGATTGGCAGAACAAGGGCCGTTGGATACAGTGTTTAAAGCACTTTTGAGCAGTTGTAAGCAGGTTTATGCGACGGCAAGCACTGCTAACCTGCCATTACATCTGCTTACACAGAGTTAGCTTTAGAATTGCTTAGCCAGTGTAGGCATTGCTTACCCCCACGCAAACGGACTTAAACCCACTTACTAATGCTTATTATGCTTACTACTGCTTATTTGTGCTTAAACCTGCTTACTAGTGCCTTATTCATTATGACATTGACACTTCACGTGTGCATTTACTGCAGTACTCCATTTCATAAATATATGTTATTTAGTGGGTTTTGCAAAGAAAATATTGGTTATAATGTGCTTTGCCATGTAAAATGGAATGCGTTGCAGTGGGACTCGAACCAGGAATGTCTGCTTGTAAAGCAAATGCTCTGCCCACTACACTATTGCTATGCTACTTCTTTTGCATATATATTCCTTGTTATCCTCTTCAGCCTTTTAAGCTGCTTTGACCATAGCTAAGTGATGGGCACACCTGTGCACCTACGGTTAGCTGTATTCGGATTTTTAATAAAAAAATAGGGTTTCTTCTTTTTATTTCTACATTCTGTTACTGTTATAGACAAGGGGAACTGTCGGTGGGGATATGCAGTGACCTATGAGTGGTCTCGCTCATTGCATACCCCTTTCTACTGTTCTACATTGCGGGGACATGATTATTCTGAGAGTTCTGCTCTCAGACATACCCCCTGCACTCTTACACACTCCGTGTAAGCCTAGGAGCTCGGGCAGTGCGCCTCATTAATATGCATGGCAGGCTGCTGTCCTGCTCCTAACTAAGCTAGTCCTGCACGGAAGATTAGTAAATCCGGGGGTATCTTGTACAATCCATTTGAAGAAGCTGACACATATGGATATTGTAGGGGTTTTGGCTATTCTAGCCTGTATGTATGTATTTATGTATGTCTGCATGCATGCATGTATGTATGTATGTATACATGTATATATTTATTTATTTATTTATTTGACATTTGTTAACTGGGTTGGTACATCTGGGATCATGCCCATTTTCAGTGGAGACCTGAGGAGAAAAGCTCCAAGGTACTTATACAATTGTATGCAATAAAAAAACAAATTAGTACATATAGAGAGATAGAAAAAAATAATACATGAACAATATTTATGCAGTTGAAGCAAAGTTGAGCATATACATATACAGGGTAAAAATCAAATAATTGAAAATACATAGTATTTTTCACATATGAGAGTTTCAAGTAAAAACTAAAAGCATACTTAAGTTATATACAATATAAAAAGGCAATGAGAGAATAAGATTATACTTGTTTATATTATACAGAGGAGAAGGGTATAAAACCATACAACCCTTTGGTTATGTTAGTAGATATACATAACTGGGGAAGGAAAAAGTAGTGAAAGGAATGGTTATGTGAAGTCATGACAAGGGCATAACCACGATTTGGCTAGACAATTTATTACTTTTTTTTAATTATTAGACTGTGTAATGCTTCTTATGGTGAGGGGGGGGGGTTGTTCCAGTTACGGGATACTGAATATCTATATAGTAATTTCCCAATAGTTTTATTAGGTTTGTATATTTGAAAAAGACATTGCTCTGTGCTACAGAGAGGGTGAGCAGCAGTATAGTAGGATACCAAGTTGGACAGTGTAGGGCAGGCAGAGGATTTGTTAAGAAGGAAGTGAGTTATGTGCAGTTGTGAAAGTTGCAGTTGGTAGGGGAATTCAAGCCATTGTAAATTCTTTAGTGCAGTGCAGTGGTGAGAGGAATGTGGCAGGTTGACAGCGAAATTTGTGGTTTTATTGTATTACTGTTCCATTTTAGTAATTAAAGAAGATTTAAGTTTAGTGAGTATTGTGGCAGCATAGAAAAGGCTAGGATGAAGGTAAGCTTGAGCTAGAGAGAGTCTAGAGTTAGGAGTTAGAACATTTTTGTTCCTATATAGGAGACCAAGTTTTTTTTTTTTTTTGATGGATTGCTGGATATGGAGGTCGAACTTGAGTTGATTGTCTACTGTCATTCCAAGTAGCTTTGTATGGAGTTCTACGGCAATATTAGTTTTCTTTAAGGATGAGATGGTGAAGGTGGATTTAAGATAAAAGAGTGATTTTGGGAGAAAGAGAAAGAGTTTAGTTTTTTGGGGATTCAAAATCAGCTGATTTTCAGTGAGCCATCTTTCAACAGTGAGAAATGAGTTTTGGGTAAGAGTGTGAAGTTGAGAAATACTATCAGAAGAAGAGATGAGTGTAGAATCATCGGCATATTGAATGAGGGAGGATTGTTCGCAAGAGGTATAGATGTCATTAGTGAAGTTATTAAATAGAAGGGGTCCCAAGATGTATCCCTGTGGGACTCCTGTATGTATAGGTAGGAAGGGGAGCAGGAGTAGTGCCATCTGAGAGACTGCAGTCTGTTTGAGCTATAACTAGAGAACCATTGTAGAGTGTCAAAAGAGAGGTTAAGGTTGGATAGTTTGGTCAATAGCTTAGAATGGGATACTGTGTCTAAGGCTTTTGACAGGTCTAAGAATAGACATGAGACAAACTTGTTATTGTCATGACCTGTAGCTATTGTTTGAGTGAAAGATAAAAGGGCTGTAGTTGTACTATGGCTTGAATGGAAACCATGTTGAGTAGGTGTTAATAGGTTTTCTTGGAAGAGATATTTGAGAAGCTGAATTTTTTTGAGAGGGGGAGAAAATAGCTATAGGTCTAAAGTTAGATGGCTCAGTGGAGTTGCCTCCTTTATGTAAAGGTATTACATAGAAGAATTTCCAGATCTTCAGAACAGTGGCTTCATGAATAGATCTATTGATAATAATTGAGACTGGATAGGTTATAGTCAGCAGTAAGTTTGAGAAAATTGGGGGTGGGGGTAGATTGTCAGCTGAAGGAGAACCCTGTTTCCCTGTTTTATTTTGTGAAGAAGAGATTAATGTATGAGGTTGTGTGTGGTTTTGAAAGAGAAAAGAGAATGATTAGAGGGTGTTGAGAGGGTATTGAAGTGTTGGAGTTCAGATCAGCGTTGATCAGTTTGTGAATTGTATCAATGAAATAATGGTTAAGAAGGGAGGCAGTGTGTAATGCTGATTTCCTAGGGAAAGGATTAGGAGTTTGAAGGCTACCAGGGTGGAGAATTGAGTTAATAGTTCTCCAGAAGTGTTTGGGCTTAGTGCAATGGCTAGATTGCTCTTTATAGGTTCATAGGTTCATAGGTAGGTACTAGGCTATCTGCCCAAGGGCATTTATAAGCCTAGTCAGAGTGTGTCAGTTTTCGGCGCCCCATTGATTAATTAACTGAGTCTCTGTCAAGAAAAGCCAATGAAGTGATCCCAGGGGTGTATTTTCTATTACCCATCCACTCATCAAGGTTTCTCTTGAAGAGTGTTAGTGAGGGGTCTCTGCCTAATGTAGTTAGGAATTTTGTTCCAAAGCACGAGGAGTCTCTGTGACATGAATCTATTCCTCCAGCATGTTCTATTTATTGCTGTGGCAAGGTTTAGCTCACTAGAGCAAGTGGCTCGCAGCAACTTGGATTTTGCAGGTGGAGCATGTCCATCAATTCTGAGTTAGACATGGCTTTGTAAGTCAGGCAGAGATCACCTCTGAGTAAGCGATATGCCACTGAGTACAGCCAAAGTTTTTCCAGTTGGGCTGCATAGGACATATGCTTGAGGCCAGTAATCCTCTTGGTGAGGTACTTTTGTGGTCTTTCCAGCTGTTAGAAGTGTCTTGTGAGGTACATCCCAAATGGGGCATTGTACTCTATGATGGGTCTGATGACTGATGAGTAGATGGGCACTATAACCTCTTTATTTCTAGATGCGAACCCTTTAGTAATTAGATGGGCTACATAGAAGGATTTCCTAACTACTTTGGCAATTTGATTGTCAAAGGAGAGAATACTATCTACCTGGGTCCTCATATCTCTTATTACCTCTACTGTATTAAGGAGGCTGCCATATGTGGTAATTCATGGGTGTTTTGTTTTTCCCAAATGGGATGAGTATGCATTTTTTGGCATTTAGCTTGAGACCATGACTTTGACACCAGGTGTCAGTCTCAGTAAGGCCCTCTTGGAGAATGTCCATGTCAGCCGGAGAGTCAATTATGGCTCCCAGTTTGCTGTCATTGGAGAACTTGGTTAGCCATAGTCCTCCTGTGTTTGCCTGTACTTCTGAGAAGTATATGCCAAACAGTAGGGGTCCCAGGACTGAGCATTGTGGGGCACCACTTGTGACTGATTTAGAGTCGGACCTGGAGCTCGCCGTTCTTACCGTGTGAGTTCTGTCTGTAAGCCAGTTGTCAACCCATCTCATGACATAGGGGTTTATGTTCAGGCTGGTGAATTTTTCTATAATTCCTGAGTGGGGAATGCTGTCAAAAGCCTTGGCGAGGTCAGACTAGGCTGTGTGAACCATCTTCCCCTCATCTATAGCCTTGTTGACTGTCTTGAAGAAGTCAACCAGTTTTAGTAGGCATGATCTGCCCTTAACAAAGCCAAACTGGGTCGGGTCAAGTGTTTGGAGGTTCCCAATGTCTTTGTTAATGAGTTCCATGATGACGCGCTCCATAGTCTTGCAGACCAGGCTAGTCAGGCTTATGGGGTGATAGTTACCAGGGTCAGTTGTGGCCCCTCTTTGTAGAGCAGAATAACCGTTGCTGTGCGCCACTCTATGGGCATGTAGCCTGTGTAGAGACTGAGGTTGAACAGTGTGTTTAGGTGGGGGGTTAGTTCATTCTGTAGTTCATGCAAGATGCAGCCTGGGACTCCATCTGGCCCTACTGATGCTGTGCTTTTGGCTTTCGAAAGGGCTGTTTTCACCTGTGTGTCTGTGATTTCCGAGACACTACACTTTCCCGGTATTGTTGTGGGCCCTTTTGGGGGTGAGAGGGGGTGAAGTTTGCACTGAATCTATCTGCCAGGATGTTGGCAATATCAGTAGGTTCAATATATGTTATGCTACTTTGCACTAGCTCAGAGCATATCTGTGAGTTGCCACTTAGATTTTTGACATAGCTAAAGAAGGCTTTTTGGTTTATCTTTCAAATCCTTGGCTATTTTTCTTTCGAAGTTAGCCTTTAATGATTTTATGAGGGAGCATAGTTTCTTAATGATACTGATCAGGGAAGTCTTTTCTTCTTGGGATTTGCTTTTTTCTGAACTAGTTTCCTCCTTCTATTGTATAGCCTATTTGTGGCAGGGGTCCACCAGACTGGTTTCCTTCTCTTAGGGGAGTGAGTCTTGGTTTTGCCAGGGATGGCACGATCCATGTATCCTTGTAGGTGCTCATAGAGTGCATTTGTAAAGGTTCCTGCATCTTGGACACTATTATCCATTAGTGTTGGGGCTGTGAACCTTACCACCTCTGTCTTAAGTAAGGTGAAGTTTGCTATAGAAAAGTTTTTCACTGTGGTTTCCTTGGTTGAGGGTGGTGGTGTGGTGTGGACATCCAGAGTGATTAGTTTATGGTCTGATCTAACCAGTGATGGGTTGAACTCTGGTGCAGAACACCTGTCGCCCATGTTGGTGATGACCAGGTCCAATATGATAGTAGAATTTTTTGTTGTCATTATAGATGTGTTTTTTAATTTGGTTTTTAAGCTCTTTAAAAGTTTGGTGGTGGGTAGGGGATTTAGATTTTTGCCAAGTTTTCCAGGTGGCATCTCTCTGATGCATTAGGGCATGAGTGTCTTTTATGTCATAGGGCATACGTTGATTTTATTCTAATTTTAGGAGAGGGTGCCAGCGAGTTCAGAATATCTAAGAAGATGTTGTTAAATTCTAGTAAGGTATCATTAAGAGGAAGAGTATAAGATAAGATTGGTTAGACTTATGGATCTGTATTTCCCAGGGTCAGTTGATGGTCCCCTTTGTGCAGTGGGATTACTATTGCTGTTCTCCATTCTGCAGAAACATAGCCAGTTCTCATGCTATGATTAAAGAGAACATCAAGTGGGTCCACTAGGTATGGTTTTAGATTGTTTAGTAAATAGCCTGGGATATTATCTGGTCCCATTGAGGCCATGTTTTTGGCCTTGTCCAGTACAGAAATTACCTGTTCTTAGAAATACTAGGCAGAGGGCTGGTGTCAGGTATGCTTTGAGATATGGTAGGTGGGGATGGGGCGTGAAATTTGTGCTGAATCTGTTAGATAGCAGGTTGGTGATATCTTTTAATGTAACATGAATGATCCCATCTACAACCAGTTTGATACATAACTCGGCATTCCCTTTTAGACTTTGGACATAGTTAAAGAATGTCTTATGATTATTCTTGGTTAGGGATGTAATTTTAGTTTCATAATTTGCTTTAGAAGACTACAAGATTTCTGATTTTTTTTTTGTTTAGGTTTAGGTGGGAACTCTTCCTCTGCAGAGTGATATCCCTCTTGATTTGGTAACAGTTTCTTCCTCTTGTTATACAATCTGTTTATACTTGAAGCCAATTGTTGATTTCAAACTTTTTTTTCCTTTATACTCTGGCATCATCCTGGATGAGGGTAGTATACTGCTTAGGGTTAGGGACATACCTGTCTGAGGCACATAATCAAAGAGTTCCATCATGTCTCTCTTCAAATAATCCATAGAGGTATGTCTCAAGTCAGTCACTCCAACCTGGATTATGACACAGTCATAACAGTACTTGTTGTCGAGTGACTTGAGTGCATGTGTGATTTGTCGGATCGTGGCACCTGATAAGCAACTGACTGTGACCTTCTACTTGTCCAGTCTGGTGAGGGGGACATCTGTGTGTCTCACTAAGGAATTGCCTATGATCAAGACATCTGATATGTTTTGCCTTGGGTCTTACTTGTTGAGATATGGGTGTGTGTTTTTTGATGTGTATTGGTTTCTTTTTGCTTAGTGGTGAGTGGGGGTTGTGTGCATTTTGGAGATCTGTTTTCTTTTGTTATGCTATTTGTAAGTACCTCCACATATTTATTTTTTATTAATTTAACATTTGTTTACTGGGGAAGTCTGACTGCGCTAGCAGCCAATTTTCAGTGAAGGCCCAGGGAGAAAAGCTCTACACAGAATCACAAGAACATAATAGTACAGTATATAACTAACCAGATAAACAGTTTCACAAACAATTACACATAGTAACAGAGTTCCACTTGGTAAAATAAATTCACATAAAAATCGCACTTAGTAACAGTTATATTAGTAGCTAAATGTTACATATCATTTAATAGACATCTCGGTCAATGGAATTTGGAACTCAATGTCCTTGTAGACTATAATAAAATTGTCATAAGGATAAGTTAACTACAAGGTTATAGCAGGTGAGAATATAGGATATTGGGGGAGAAACTAGATGGATTTATGTGTTGTGACCTTATTTTGTGAGAGAGGTGAAATGTGTGTGCTGGCACCCTGTCTGATATCTAGTGAAAATACCCACCCATTGTGGCAGGATTTTTCTGAATGTGGTATTTGGGAAGGAAGTGAGCTAGCTGGACTTAGTCACAAACAGCAAAAATGAAACAGTAATTCAATTAAATACAGTTAACAAAGTGCAGCACTGGCTTAAAATATACTTATTTTTCAGGGTTATTTTTCAGTAGCTTTCTTGGATTTTAGTGCAGATGCACTGCAGACCTCTGGCTAAAGTTTCTAAATGTTGAGCAGTTCTGATAAACTGAGTGCAAACCCTCACAAACGTAAGGCTTATATACAGGCAGCTTTAAACAGTTTTGACACAACTACAGATGGAAAAGCCCCAAACTGAGCCTTTCCCCAGCAATTCCCAATTTAGATGGGTCCTGAGATACATAATTAAGTCACAATGGTGCAGGGAGGCCCTCAATGTATATGACTAGTTTAAAAGCACAGTGATACCAAACAGTCCAGATTCAGCAGGTTTGAATCCAGCCTATGCTATGTAAGGCAAGGAAACACAATTTCTAGATAGGAAGAAGTAAGGGATAGTCATTTAAAGGTGAAAGTGAGTGTTTAGTAGTACACTATTAGATGACCTGAAGTGGTACAACACTCTGCACAAACTGGCAGCTCTTTCAGCAGCTGTGAACAGTGGGACATTATGGAGAGTGTTTCCTATAGAGGATTATAAACCAGAGAGGTTTGCTTATATGCAAACATGAGGAACCGCATTAGCAAGGTTTTTATACCAGCAGGATGAAAGACTTTTATAAAACCACAAAAAAACACCAACTACTTGAAAAAGGATATAGAAAATAACAGACAATCACTGGTACCACTCCACAAGTGTTTATTTTAGCACTTTCATCTTAATAAATGTCATACTTCTTTAGAATAAAAATTACATCAAGTGCAAAACTTCAAATACACACTCCTGCCCTCTCATTCGTCAAAAAGACAAACAAATCCCCTCCCATATTCTCTGACATAAAAACCCAAATGCTTGAAGTCCACATTAAAAATAAGCCACTTTAGAACTATACATGTAAAACCATACCTTACTATTGCATAGTAAAATAAAAAAAACTTACATTTTTTTATAAAACAATAGGCAAATTTAAGCCTCAATAATGAGCCTAATGACACCCTGTCATTCAGCCCAGGCAGTTCACATGCATTATGTTTAATCTGCCACTTTAATTCTTTAAACTCAAGAAAAGCATCAGAGGGTCCTCCTCAGGGTCTTACAGCCACATGGTCAATAGCACAAAATTTGAACGTGTGCATGGGGTGGGCACTAATGTGCTTAAAAAGGACATTATTGTCATTGTTTTGACTGATGTCATAAATATGCTGATAAACTCTCAGTCTAAGCGCCCTTTTTGTCTTCCCCACATAAAACCCATCACAGTACTGGCACATTGCCACATAAACCACACCTTTAGAATAACAGTAGTATTTTTTAGGTGGTTTAATTATGCCAAAATGTTTGATTTTAAAATTTTTCGGGGTTAACCATGAAGTGGCACTGTGGACATCTACCACATTTGAACTTACCTCCATTTATTGACCTAGTGGCATTTTTCTCCAGCACCCTAAAGGAAGACTTCCTTCTTGTAGACTATAATTGTTTTTTTCACCTAATAAAGTATACATGTCAAAAAGAGCTTTGGTGAAAGGACAGTATGTCAGGCTTGCAAAAATGGTTTCAGGCTCCAAAGATTACTTGCATGAGTGTGAAGTATTGAAAGGCATGCTAGGGAGGAGAGGATACCCTGACAAATTTATTGAAAACATAGTTGGTGAAGTTAAGAGAAAGAGAATGGATGGCACTTTCAGAGCCCTTCTGGATACTGGGATGGGGCTAACTGGGTCAGTAACTCCAAGGGAGGATAAAGCATTTCACAGGGCTTTATTTTTATCTTATAGCACTGCTTTTCAGATATACATGAGATCATTTTGAAATATTGGAGAGTATTTAGAATAGACCCTGACATTTATACTTTTAAGTTTTTTATTTTGTTTTTTTTTTTAATTTTACTATGCAATAGTAAGGTATGTTTTTACATGTATAGTTCTAAAATGGATTATTTTTAATGTGGAGTTCAAGCATTTGGGTTTTTTATGTCAGAGAATATGGGAGGGGATTTGTCTGTCTTTTTCATCAATGAGAGTTTAGGAGTGTGTATTTGAAGTTTTGCACTTCATGTCATTTTTATTCTGAAGACATCTGACATTTATTAAGACTAAAGCACTAAAATAAACACTTGTGGAGTGGTACCAGTGGTGGCCTGTTGTTTTCTACATCCTTTTTAAAGACTTTTATAAAGTTAAACCCTCAGGCCAAACAGATAAAAAGACAGTAAGTTGTCAACCAGTACTTCCCAACTTGGATTGGTTGAATTTAGCTCACTTCTCCCACAAGAGTGCAAAGGAAACCTCTCAATGTAAAACAAACTGGCTTTGAGCTCAAGTGCAGTAACAGATGCTTTAGAACAGAAGTAAAAATTCCTGTAATATCAGGAGTCCTAGGAAATAAGATCACTAACCCTGAGAAATGTTCACAACACACACAAACTTTGCAAAACTTAGAAATATTTGGGCAGACTCTGGAGAAGTTTGGTAAACTCAGAACAGCTTTTGCAGAATACAGTTAAAACAACCAAAGAGCACTACAGTAACAAACATATGGAGTTTCTTTAACAAGTGCAGGCTGAAAAGCAGTGATAAATTCAGCAAACTAAATAAATGCAGCATAGACATGTTAAATATCAGTGAAACAGTTACAGCAAGTGCAAAAATATACTTGTATCAGCTTTATAGGTCCAGATAGTTTTAGAAGCAATCCAAGTCTTGCAGTCACAAGTGTCTAAGCCAGGCACAAGGAAACTCTGAATACATGAGCACAACCTAGCAAAAATTTAATTATTTTATTCCAGTAGGATGAAAGACTTTCATAAAGTTAAACCCTCAGGCCAATCAAATAAAAACACAATAAGGTAACAGCCAATAGTCCCCACCTTGGATTGGCTGAATTTAGCTCTCTGCTCATACTAGGTCACAAAATAACCCTCCCAATGTAAAACAAACTGGCTTTAAGCTCAAGTGTCGTAACAAATGCTTTAGAACAGAAGTAAGAATTTCTGCAGTATCAGTAATTCTTGGAAATAAGTTCACTAACCCTGAGAAATGTTCACAGCACACAAAAGCTTTTCAAAACTTACAAATATTTGGTAGGCTCAGGAGAAGTTTGGCAAACTCAGAATAGCTTTTGCAGAATACTGTTAAAGCAACCTAAGAGCACTACAGTAACAAACAGATAAAGTTTCTTTAACAAGTACAGGCTGAAAAACAGTGATAAATTCAACAAAATAAATAAGTGCAGCACAGAAGTGTTACATATCACTGAAACAAAGAAACTGCAAAAATATATATGTACATCAGCTTTATAGGCCCAGATGGTTTTAGAAGCAGTTCAAGTTTTACAGTCACAGGTGTCTAAGCTAGGCACAAGGAAGCTCTGAATAAATGAGTATAGCAGTGTTGCCTGATATTTTACTGTTTATATTGCTAATAATCATTGTATTTCTGCTCTAATAATCTGGACCATTGTCATATGATTATTTAGTCTCCAAAGTACAATTCCACAGTTTTTCCATATTGACTATAAGATAGTAAAAAGTATGTTGTAACTTATTTTCTAAAATTTTTGATGATATCTGTTATTTTGGATATTTCATAGAAAAAATGCCATTCTTTGTTCTTCACTTTGATGTGTTAAAATCTAACCCTTCTAATTGTCATATCTGGATAATCTTTATCATGCTAACACAGTGTTTTATTTTCAGTCTGCTTAATTGCGGATTGTGTGACTTCATTAAAAAGTTTCGACTCATTTGCTAGTGGTTCATTTCATTCACAGTATCGTTTTCAGTAGTGCTGTCCTTTTTTCTTTCATTAATTTAATAAACTATTTATTTCATGAGGGATTCACATTCCATTCTGTCATTGTTGAGGTAAAAAAGAGTAAGGAAAGCAGCAGAGCTAAAATGTTTTACCATTAGAGATATTCCAGATGCAACCTTGTTTTATTTTTATGTGGATCTGTATTGTGTAATAAACATTTCTGCCTATGCTTATATGAACAACAGCATTTTTTATTAAATTATTTCATTGTTTTTATCATCCATGCCTGCCAAAGCACAGCCTCCTTCCTACTAGTCTTTAGCTTATTCAATCCACAGTCAATTAAGGAATCCCCAGAATAGAGGTGACAGAGGAGGAGAGGCATTATCAAGACAACCATTGAGGTGTCTGTGTCCTTATGGGCGTCTGATGATGTATGTAATGTAGGAGGTTCTGTTCTGGGCCATAAGTCCACCACAACATGTGTCTGAAAGCACAGACCCATATACTAAAGAGTGCTATTTTGGTAAACCAAGCCTATGCCCCTTGTGAGCAGCTGAAACTTTGTCATCTGCAAGCTTTCACTTGCACATGTTGGACACAGACCAGTATTCCTTCCCCAGTCTGGACAAGCTGGCATCGGCCATTAACTCTTATGCCCGTGCTTACTTCTTTCAGTGGCTGAGCTGCCTTTTATAACTCCAGTTATCTGGATCACAGTCAGGACATTATCTATCTGCACTAATCAGAAGACAGACAGACAATAATACTAATGATCCTACTGATAATCATCTGCTCTGTACCAAGCAACCAGATCCACTAACTCTATACCTTAAGCCTTTCTGCATTATCAAAGAACAGTAACAACAGCTGCCTGCTGTCATTTTCTTTCACTGATTAAAATTGCACAGTGATTAATTTTGCCTCACAGCACTTGGTTCTCTGTTTCATTGCACAACTGCTATTTTCTGTGGAGTGTGCACATTTTCTTTGTGTCCATGTGGAGTCTTGCTAGTTGTTTTGTTTCATATTCCAGAAATGTTCCTTTGGACAGGCTTTTGATTGAGTTGCTGAAGTATGCATGTGATGTGACACTGAATGAATGCTTGCATCCTACAGTGAGCTAACATCTGGAATATGAATGATGGTATAATCGTTCTTTTTGTAGATATATACAGCTATGCAACACCTATGAGAATAAGTTGTAGGAAATATATGTGAGAATAAAATCTAAGGAATGTTGTTGAAATTAAACACAATCTATGCTAAGTAGTGCAATTATGTGGTATTTGGTTAGAATGCCATGGATATTTTAAGTGATTCACAAATCAGTGATATGAAGACAAAACAACAGATGATCACAACATTCACAGATTAGACACAGACAGTCAAAAAATATCAAGAACATAAATCATTACAAATGCATCAGGAGCAGAGATTTGTGTAATGCATGAGCTCTAGGGATCTGAACAAGCTTACAGGTTATCTCTCTCTCTCTCTCTCTCTCTCTCTTTTTTTCAACCTAAATAAACTAGATAAATGCAAAATATAATCAGGGATGTATCTTAAACCCTCATTCAGTTTGGCAAATCACTTATTGATTCACCCCTCATCAGTTCCTAAGATCAGCTGGAAATTTTTTGGGAGGATATTCCTGAAATCTTTGGTACTCCCAACACAAATCCCTTAGGAATCCTCATTGCTTCTTTGATAAAATGGCAATGATGCATACACATTCTGGAGAACACAAATCTTTTATTTGTATAGCAACTGCAATTAATACAGCTCAGTTACTGAATTGTCATAGCTTGTTTGACAAAATTACAGCAACTTCATCCATAGTTCAGACAGCACAATGCATTGTACAATAACAACAATTACCAAAAACTCATTTGTTTTCCTTAGGTTTTATAAACAGTGCTCTACATTGTAGTTTACTTTAAAATAAATCAAATTTTCAAAGCAACAGAATAAGTTGTGTCTCATTTTACCGGTGCATTTAAGGCTTTTGCAGGTTGGCACATACTGTAAAATAGGTTTTTCTCCTTTTATCAGTAAACAAAATCCCCAGCCAGCATGAAGAAAAAAATGTGTTTGCCAGGAAAAAAACATGAACTAGAAGAGTTACAGTTTATCTGTGTATACCACTTGCCAGTTTTTACTTGCCAGCTCATTTCAATCAAATGGAAACATTAAACTGAATATAACAATATTAGAATGTTTACTAACAAGAACACAAATAGAACAATGAATTACACCTTGTAACTAAAAAAAAAACGGTATATATTACGACCTTGTTTTTTTTTTTTTTTTATTCTTCCCATATCTACATGTCTCTGTTTCCTGTGACAAAAATGCATTGGTTAACATAATACTGTACAAAGTAACTGTCCTATATTTATATAAATAATGTTAAATATTTTGTTGTATTTCAATTGCATTAATTTGCTATGTTCATTTTGTTGCTTTATTAAGAACTTTTCCACAGGCCCCTATCCTTCAGCATCAGCATCCCCCACTGCAGCATCATCTGATTGTGGTAATGTTGGAATCTTGGGGACTGGGGATTTTTTTTTTTTTTTTTGCTGTATTCATCTTCACAACTTCCTTCCCTAATCCTCTCACCTACACCCTCTTGCTTATTTCCTATCCACAATACCTGTTTACAAAGAATATAAATAAATAAATGGATTGGTCTGTCCCCTGACAAAACCACAGTGCCCTCTTCTACTAACTCCACCAGCACAAGCCTCGTGATGTTTTTTTTCTGTTTTTCCGTCTGTCATATCTTCCCTTTCTCAAACTTTCCTTTCTCCCTCTTTTCATTCTTTTAAGAAAACCATCAGTGTGTCCAAATAAACACAGCCCTCTATAAAACATGTTAAATCTCTTTTTTTTCCTTTAATATAAAATAACAAAGGCTGTAGTGTCTGCTGCATGCCTTAAGTCTTTCAAGAGTGACTGGCATAGCTGTGTTTATCCTCAATCTCTGAGTATATATGAAGTCATACAAAGCCTAAGGCTTTCACGTAGTGTTTTACATAGACAGCATGATTAACTTCAGGTACTTTACACCCCTTAAAAACTGTTCGAATGTATGAAAAGATATATGAATTTTACATCAAAGGAATATGTAACACTAATAAGTAATTTGACCAGGGATGAGCAATAAAATAACTATTATACACATTGACTTGTGACAGAAGTTTGAGAATTATGAAATCTGCTTAGAGAGGGGGAGCAGTCATTATGGATAATTTCAACTGCTCACGAAGAATATTTGCATACTTGGTTCTTTTTTTTTACCAGCTGTCTCAAAGATTGAGGTAATTATATACTGTAAAAAAACTGACCTTTGGTTAGATGAGTTTAGTGCTGATTATGGGATTTCCTTTCAACTGCTTGATTATTTGAAGGTTAAGACTTCAATTATACCCTCATGTTTTGGGATACCCAAGGTCCAGCAGGGTAATTGTGGTCCTCCATTGTTGGCAATTTGGGCTTCACAGGTTCTAAAACAGAACCTTTGGATAACCTTGTGACAGTAAATTAAAAAAAAGGGGGTGCTTTTAATCACATAGAACTGAAACGCCAGCACTCAGTATAGCTCCTGGTTCATTTACCCATGTTATTCATATATATCCATATCCCTTCAGAAGGAAACTTAATACAAATTACTCAAAGCACCAAAAGGTGAAAACAGCATACCAGTTTCAGCATATAGCCTTCATCAATGCTAATCAAATGTGCTCCCAAAACACCAACATTTTATACAAAAAAATCTGTGATGTCACAACAATTTTGTTATCATATTACATTTGCTTATTAATCCCAGGGAGAAATAAAGCTCCCAATTTTAGTATCCACATACATTCCTTGTAATTTAAAAGGGAATGCGAACCTTCCTGCTGTATATATTTCTTGGAAATTTTATCAATAATGGTAAAAGAATACTTAGCAGTGGGATGTTTCAAACTATGTTTGTAAAGGGCATTGGTGTTTCTGGCACATCTAATATCACGTACATGCTTCAAGATTCTCAATTTAAAAGCCCATGATGTCTGCCCTACATAGAATGCTGGACAAGTACATTTAACCATATAAACCACCCATTCACTGCTACAATTACCATAAATTGAAATAGCAAACACATTGGAACAATTATGTGATGTAAAAGAATATTGTTTGGGGACAAACTTGCAAAAACTGTAGTGTCCACAAGGGTGGCAGCCTACTAATTTGCTGCCATCCAGTCTCCTTTGTGTATCAAATTGTAAGTTTTTCCCTTTCTTATAGTGATTAAACCAACCACTTAAGCTTTAATGTCTGCTATAAGAAAATCTACATTTATCTGGTAATATTGATTTAATCTGTTCATCCATTTGGAATATATCCCAATGTTGATGAATGATATCCCACAGAAAACCCACATTGGTTCCAAAGTCCATAATAAACCTAATAGGAACATTCTGTTGTTGATTTTTATCCCGATATTGAAGTAGTTATTGTCTGCTGACTTGTTTTGCAAATACTGTGGCTTGTTGTATATTCTTTTTAGAATACCCCCTATCACAAAACATTTGTATCATATCCCTGGCTTGTATGTCATAATTACACCTATCAGAACAAATTCTCTTAAGTCTCAAAAGCTGTGACTTGGGAATATTGTTAATAACATGTTGGAGGTGACAACTGGTGGCATGAAGTAGGGCATTTATTTGTGCATGTTTTCTATATACTGTACTGCTCAAAGTGCCAACTACTAGCACTTAAACTTGAACATACAAAAAGTTATAGTATTAGGATGATAGTTCACATTAAATTTCATGCCCCACTTGTACTCATTTAGGTATTCTACAAATTCTAGTAAATATGACTTGTCAGAATGCCAAATCAGCCAACAGTCATCCAAATAATGATGCCATATGTCCATACAGTCAAGAAAGATGCTACTATTAGCATCATAAATCAAATAATGCTCAATAAAGCCCATGAATAAATCTGCAGATATGGGAGCAAAAGATGCTCCCATCGCTGTTCCCTTACCTACCTGACAATATAGGTCTGCCCAGTGGCTGGGTATAATTCTTATGTATTTTTGGTATCATAAAAACTTTGTCTGGTGGGGTTTACCACTGTTAAATGATATTTGACTTCCTTGGAAATAATAACTTCCTCAAGAGCCAAATTCAAGAACATATTAATTTCTTGTTTAAAAAAAGCATTTATCCAGAAACATCAGCTGATAGTATTGATGGTCCGACAATTGATTAAGAGCCTCATTATAATACATCTCCCAGTCCCAAACTACAACTGCTCCCCCCTTGTCTGCCTGGTTAAGAACAATCTGAATTATTGCTTAGTTGATTTAAAGCTTGACATTCACCCATGGACAGATTATCAACACCACCATGTACATGTGCTTGATACAAAAAATGGAGATCTTTCAATACTAAATTTTGAAATATTCCTACATGCTTATTCATGGGTGGCAAAAATGAGGAGGCCCTAAATCGAAAACCTTGTAAACTGGGATTAGTATTATCTACCTGTACAAATTTACCTTTAAATTGACATTCCTACAAAAACTGATTAGGTCCTGAGGAAAAGAATATTCAGAAACTGAAAAGCTTGGAACAAATTTCATGCCTTTATTCAATGATTGACAATCAGCTTTTGTCAAAGCTACAGAGGAAATATTGTGAATATTGGACTGATTAATTATTTGCAAGTCAAAATTGCCAGCATATTTTCCAAACTTGCTCCTGTGCCTTCTATGTTTTTGCCCTCCCCTCCTAGATCCCGTTAATGGAACTCAGAATTCCCTTTTTGTGATTGGGAGGTTTATATGGTTAAATGTACTTGTCCAGCATTCTATATAGGGCAGACATCACGGGCTTTTAAATTGAGAATCTCAGAGCACCTAAGTGATATCAGATGTGCCAGAAACACCAATGCCCTTTACAAACATAGTTTGAAACACCCCACTGCTAAGTATTCTGTTACCATTATTGATAAAATTTCCAAGAAATATATACAGCAGAAAGATTTGCATTCCCTTTTAAATTACTAGGAATGTATGTGGATAATAAAATTGGGGGCTTTATTTCCCCCTGGGATTAATGAGCAAATTTAATATGATAACAAAATTGTTGTGACATCACAGATTTTTTTGTATTAAATGGTGGTATTTTGGGAACACATTTGATTAGCACTGATGAAGGCTATATGCTGAAACCAGTATGCTGTTTCCACCTTTTGGTGGTCTGAGTAATTTTTATTATGTTTCATTCTGAAGAGTCATAGATATATATGAATAAAATGGGTAAATGAACCAGGAGTTATACTGAGTGCTGGCGTTTGAGTTCTATGTGTTTTTGAACCCTGCACCTTACCGTACTTGAATGGAGGTTGGAAGCTATCTCCTGGAATCAGTTGTGTTTTCCCCATGCTGTTGGTGTAATAGCTCTTGCTTGGGAGAAGACTATTTTATATCTCCATCTATCTGCTAAGCTTTCAAGCTTGGACTGAGAATACATTTCCCTTCTAGTTTGTGAGTGTTTAACACAGAAGTTCAGTTATTTTATGGACTTTGTTGCTTGATACAACAAGCTTTCATCAGCTTTATGTGAGCGTTGAGTTATAAAGTTTTGCCTCGGGATGATTTGGCTTTGCAATGGGCAATACAGTGGAATGGCAATTTTTCTTCTACTTTTGAGAGTTGTGAATTATTAGAAGGACCAACTGCATATTTCTGACAGTGGCAGAGCTCCTTAGTGGTCGGGCAGAAGCAAATGTTGGCGTATTTGGAGCTCACTTCATTTTATAAACTGTAAGTTTCTTTTTGGCCCTTTATTAGGACATTTGTGTTTCGACAATTAGTTCATGATTGCCATAAAGGTTTCATCTTATGTGTGATAGGCGATGAATGGGCATTAAAGTGTATTTAGGTTTTCTCTTTCACTTTTGTGAGCTGGGTATCAGTTTGGTTTCATCAAAAGGGGCATTTGTGGAGTTTTGTCATCGGTGGAGTTCGCGGTTCATTGTGCAGAAGTGAATGCTGGCAGATTTGGGTCTCAGTTTACAGTCATTAACTGTTGGTTTATTTTGGCCTAAATAAGGGTGTTTGTGCACTAGTAATAATGGGGAATTTTTTTTCTTGGTGGAGCAGAAGTGAATGTTGTCAACAATTGGGGATATTACCAGCTAATTAAACATTATTTTGCTTTCCAAGGTACTCCAACCTAAGGGTTGTATATTTTTGTGAACAATGGGTGTTCTGTTTTGACTGCTTTTCATTTTTGTACATAGGGAACATCTTATGTGGATTATGATGAAGCGGATGTAGTTTTTAACTGGGAATGTCAAATATTCACAGTAGAAATAGACCATAAGGTGTGCTTTTTGTCACATGCTTTGGATGGAAGAACTTTATAATTATGGACATTATTGAAATGCTTAATGTTTTTTAATTTTTTGCCACTCATTGTTATGTATATTTTGGGATAATATTAAGTATGTGGTACTACTGTATTTTCTAATAATAATGTTTTTTTTGACCATTGCATTGCTTGGTATCCAATACGGTGCAACAACAGATCGCCATTTTATTTTGTTTCTTAAGCTAAGTGGGTTTCCACAGGTTCTCAAACAGGTATTTTTTTAGACCTAAACAATAATATTCATACTGGTTGTTACATTATTCAGAAGGCTTCTTTATTAAGGGATACTGAGTGACCAATCCCAGGTTTAAATCTTCATTTTTTGTGTATCAAGGGATTGTTTGTTTATATTCACAGAATTTTTCCTTTCAGGAGTAATATTTTCTCCATTTTTGTGGTTTTCCTGAATTTAGAATATATATAATAGTTTTTCTGTCCCCCCACCTTTTTTTTTCAGGAAGACATTGCTAATTGTGGGCTATTGCTCCAATTGTGGGGAAAACACGTGATTTTGAACCCAGTTTGGTATAAGCATTCATTATTGTAATTTTTTTCAGTATGGATCTTATTGATACTTTTTACAAGGGCTATCAGCAGATAAAGATGATCTAAATATCTTTGATTCTTGTATTCAGCCCACTAATTTGGTAGGCACACAGACTTCTGAATTATGTTCATGCAAGGATGTTTTTTTCAAGTCTTTTCAGTAACATGAAGGAAATAAAAACACAGATTTGGCATCTTAGGCTATTTAAGGCTTGTTATAGTAAATATATTACCTCATGCGGCCTAAGGGTTAACATACAACCATTTGTCAAAGGTATTGATCAAATCCTATTGAAACAATGGGAGGAAGCTCAGCAAACTGCTTCCATGACTTTTGTAAAGATTTTGATAGAATTTTCTGAATGTAGGATCATTGCTCTATCTAAAGACCTTGATAATTTGTGTGAGAAAGTCAAGGTTTTTGTGGACAAACCCAGTTATGGTAAACAAGTTTCTGTATTATCTAGTGGACTGATACAATTAGAAAAGGAACTTAAGGCTATAATGATCAGGAAACTTCAATGAGATACTAGGGATTATCTGGCTGGTAAGCCCTTTCAGGCCAGAAAAACTGCCCAATTTAGTGATCCAAAGGTCATGTCATGTCCAACTTTAAGAAATAGAGAAAAAGGTCAATCCTCAAAAAGTCTAAAACTTTTTCAGATAGTTCTCAACAAATGAGTTTTCATCTGTGACTGATAATGAGGGTATTACACCATGTAATTCCCCACCAAACAAAAAAGGGAATCCTCAGTTCCCATAAGGGGAACTAGGAGGGGAGGGTAAAAAAATAGAAGGTACAGGATTAAGTTTGGAAAATATGCTGGCAATGTTGACACGCAAATAATTAATCAGTCCAATGTTCACAATATTTCCTCTGTAGCTTTGACACAAGCTGATTGTCAATCATTGAATAAAGGCATGAGATTTGTTCCAAGCTTTTCAGCTTCTAAATATTCTTTTGCTCTTGACCTAATTAGTTTTTGTAGGAATGTCAATTTAAAGTTATATTTTGGACAGGTAGATAATACTAATTCCAATTTATGAGGTTTTTGATTTAGGGCATCCTCATTTATGCCACCCATGAATAAGCATGTAGGAATATTTCAAAATTTAGTATTGAAAGATCTGCATTTTTTGTATCAAGCACATGTACATAGTGGTGTTGATAATCTGTCCATGGGTGAACATCAAGCTTTAAATCAACTGAGCAATAATTCACAGATTGTTCTTAACCAGGCAGACAAGGGGGGAGCAGTTGTAGTTTGGGACTGGGAGATGTATTATAATGAGGCTCTTAATCAATTGTCGGACCATCAATACTATCGGCTGATGTTTCTGGATCAAATGCCTTTTTTTAAACGAGAAATTAATAAGTTTTTGAATTTGGCTCTTGAGGAAGGTATTACTTCCAAGCAAGTCAAATATCATTTAACAGTGATAAACCCCACTAGACAAAGTTTTTGCTTGTTACCAAAAATACATAAGAATTATAACCAGCCTCCGAGCAGACCTATTGTGTCAGGTAGGGGCTCATGGACAGAACCCCTTTCAGCTTTTCTGACTAAATATTTGAAATCAGTGTTGGTACACGTAAGGGCACGGATCCAAGATACAATCCAGTTCCTTAATATTATTGCCGATATGCAGTTAGAAAAGGGATGGTTGCTTTGTACACTAGATGTTTGTGCTTTATACATAAACATTCCACACTGGGTAGGTTTAGCAGCTTTATATTTTTGGTTGACACATACCTCCTTGTATAAAAAGGAGTTTAATACTTTTTTATTATGCTTTACTGAACAAGTGCTTATGAGAAATGTTTTTTTTATTTTGATAACTCATGCTATTTGCAACATAAGGGAACAGCGATGGGAGCATCTTTTGCTCCCATATATGCAGATTTATTCATGGGATTTATTGAACATTATTTGATTTATGAGGCTAACCATAATATCTTTCTTGACTATATGGACATATGGCGTCATTATTTGGATGACTGTTTGCTGATTTGGCGTTCTGATGAGTCATATTTACTGGAATTTGTAGAGTACCCAAATGAAAACAAGTGAGGCATGAAATTCACTGTGAACTATCATCCTAGGACTATAACTTTTTTGGAAGTTCAAGTTAAACTGCTTGAAGATGACAGTTTGAGCAATACAGTATATAGAAAACAGGCACAAATGAATACCCTACTTTATGCCACCAGTTGTCACTCCCATCATGTTATTAACAATATTCCTAAGTCACAGTTTTTGAGACTTAAGAGAATTTGTTCTGACGGGTGTGATTATGACATACAAGCCAGGGATATGATACAAAGGATTTGTGATAGGGGGTATTCTAAAAAGAATATACAACAAGCTACAGATTTTGTAAAACAAGTCAGCAAACAACAAGCACTTCAATATAGGGATAAAAATCAACAACAGAATGTTCCTATCAGGTTTATTATGGACTTTGGAACTAATGTGGGTTTTTTGTGACATATCATTCATCAACATTGGGATATATTCCAAATGGATGAACAGATTAAAGCAATATTACCAGATAAATGTAGATTTGCTTATAGAAGAGGTAAAATCTTAAGTGGTTGGTTTAATCACTATAAGAAAGGGAACAAAACTTTACAATTTGATACACAAAGTAGATTGGCTGGCAGCAAATTAGAAGGCTGCCACCCTTGCGGGCATTGCAGTTTTTGTAAGTTTGTCCCCAAACAATATTATTTTACTTCATATAATTGTTCCAAGGTGTTTGATGGTTCAATTTATGGTAATTGTAGCAGTGATTGGGTGATTTATATTGTGAAATGTACTTGTCCAGCATTCTATGTAGGGCAGACATCATGGGCTTTTAAAATGAGAATCTTGGAGCACCTAAGTGATATTAGATGTGCCATAAACAGCAGTGCCCTTTACCAACTTAGTTTGAAACACGCCACTGCTAAGCATGCTTTTACCATTATAATATTTCCAAGAAATATATACAGCAGGATGGTTTGCATTCCCTTTTAAATTACAAGGAACATATGCAGATAACAAAATTGGGGGCTTTATTTCCCCTGGAATAAATGAGCAAATGTAATATGATAACAAAAATTGTTGTGACATCACAGATTTTTTTATATAAAATGGTGGTGTTTTCGGAACACATTTGATTAGCACTGATGAAGGCTATATGCTGAAACTGGTATGCTGTTTTCACCTTTTGGTGGTTTAAGTAATTTTTATTGTGTTTCCTTCTGAAGGGATATGGATATATATCAATAAAATGGGTAAATGAACCAGGAGCTATACTGAGTGCTTGCGTTTGAGTTCTTTGTGTTTTTTGAGCCCTGCACCTTATTGTACTTGCATGAGTGTTGGTAGCTATCTTCGAGGCTTTTAATCACATCATCAAATTAGCCTTTATTAAGATTTTGAGATGAAATGAATCCTCATGACCTAGGGATAGATTGGTTTTATGATGCCCTAATATCATATAATAAATATTCTCATTTTGATATCCACATCCTTGTGGGATGTATGGATATGGTATTGAGAAATAATTTGTTTTATTTTGAGGGAGAGTATTTCCAGAATATAAAAGGGGTGTCTCCAGGGGCCTTTTCTGTGCCCATTTTTGCAAGTGTCATCATGTGGTTTTGCAAAACCAATTTTGTTTTCAATAGTAGTTTTGGTTGAGCATTGCTCTTTACTTCAGATTTGTTGATATTTTTGTTTTATGGAAGGTGTCTGAGGAAATATGTGTGGAATATTTTAATTGCATTAATAGAACTGTAGATTTTTTTTAAATTCTCACATGATAAAAATTGGTATTACCATACCTCTCAACCTCTTACAGCAAGAAATCTGTTCATAGCTATAAATAAAAGTGGCACAAAGGCCTAAAAATAGGGACACTTTTCAAGTATTGCTCTTACAAACTTAAAAAAGTTGATAGAATAATAGGTTTTACTTTTGTATACCTTTTCCAAAGGGAATTAAGTCTGAAACTCAAATGTCTGCCATTATTTTCTAACTTCAATCGGTAAGGATGTGCCACTAATTTGTCAGAAGACCACAATTTTATGAAAAACAGACCAAAAATATGTGGCAAAAATCTGGACATTCTTCAAAAATCTGTACAGCTGAGAGGTATGGGTATTACATTAATTTTTTTGAATGTTAATTTTATAAGAACACTGTCTTAATATGCTAATATTTTTAGGAAGAACACACTTCCAGTGACTACTTAAACAATACATGCAGCCACACACTATAGCAAAAGAGGAATCTGTATAGAGGTCAATTAATTTGTTTATCGTGACTTGTTTTAGATGATCAGTAGCTTGAAAATGCATAAAAGAAAGTAAGAAAAATGTTCAAAGCAATGGAATGTCCTGAATGGTTATAGAACCCCTAAAGAAAAGATATAAAGGAAAGAAGAACTGTTTTAAACCTGTATTGGTTGAACACCTTAATGTGACATTTAAACAAAATTTTCAAAAGGATAGGACGAGGCAGAGATCCATGTTCTTTCCATTTGCGAAAAGGGTAAGGGAGTGTAAAGAAAAGTCTAGGAAATAATTGGTTGATAGTATTTGGATCATTGTGGTTGATTAACAAAGCAAGAGCTGAACCCACCGTTGTCTACAAGTGAAGACTTAACCTTAAAGGACTGTTAGAGAAAGGGAAGAATATGAATTATGGTGGGATCCCTTTTAATAAACCCCCAGTAATGCATACATGCTGTACATGTCTCAATGTGCAACATCTTGCAGGGCACATGTTTCTTGTCACCTTCAGGTTGAGGAATTTCCAGTACTAAGATCTTTCATTGCAAAGGGATTGCAAAGGGATTGTAGCTTTTACACATTAGGAGTAGTTTATTTTATTTAGGTGTGCCACTTGTTCATCTTTTTTTGTACAGCTAAAATGGAGCATGCTTTACACAAATGCATATACAAGCAAAATAATGCCAGAAAAATATGTGATGATTGTAATGCATTCTACAGGCATGCAAAATGTGTACTGATTTTAAGAAATTTGGACTTTTTTAATATTGGAGAATGTGCATCATCATAAGAACGGTGACTACACTTAATGCTGTGCAACCACCCAGTTTAGATATTGCAATCTCTATCAATAGTTTTTTAAGGCTTAAGACATCTAAGATATAAAAACACAGGGGGGGATTTATGAAAGCCTACACAATTTGTATCTTGTGCTCATCATGGCACGATGCACACACGGGCACAACAAGTTTTAAATTCAGAAAACTCCACACAGCAGTGAACACTCGCACCCAAATATGGACACTTCCATGGCATACAAATTACAGCATAAGTACATGAATGTTATGCTAATGAAGCAAATCAACATAGTAGAGTAATTCAACAACCTCTAAAGTAACCGTGTAGACTCTATGTTCGTGCTGGCTGTGTATTTGGAAACTTTCCGAGTACAGCCACAGAAAGGGGTCTACATGAAAGCAAGATCAAGTAAAAGCTTTTAAATTTTGCACAGACACATCAAGGCAGCATTGTATCTCTCAACTGTGCAGATTTTTGCAGACTGTCCAGATTTTGCCTCATATATTTGGCCCATTTCTCACAAAATTGTGGTTTTATGGCAAATTGGTGGCAAATCATTAAAGATTAAAGTTAGAAAATAATGACAGACATTTGAACTTCAGACCTCCTATCCTTTAGAAAATTCAGGCTAATATAAAATCTGTTAGTCTATCAACTTTCTAAGTTTGTAATATCACTGTTTAAAAATCATCCCTATTTTTGGGGCTTTGCCCAACTTTTATTTATGGCTTTGTCCAGATTTCTTGCTCTAAGAGGTTGAGAGGTATGGGCAGCACCTGGTGAGCAGGGAAGAATTTACACTAACTGCAAGGGATACCACTCCATCAACTGCAAAGTCATGTGCAATGCCCAGGGTATAATCTTGAATGTGTGTGTGGCAAGCCTGGCAGTTATTAGGACTCTCATATCTGGCACACATCATGTCTGTATCAAATGTTTACTAAAGGGGACAGCCCATAGGGCCATTTACTGGGGCATGCTGGCTATGCACTGGAACCATGGATGATGACACCCATCAGAAGTGCACACGCCCACACCAACATAAGAATGCCATAATGAGGCACACACCCAAATCAGATGCATCATAGACCATGTGTTTTAAATTCACAGTTCTGGTGCTTAGATAGATGTGGTGGAGCTATGCAGTACAATCCAGAGATATGTGCAAAATTCTTCACAGTATGTGCTATGCTCCACAATCTTATCCTATGGAAACAGCTGCAGCAAGATCAGCTAGGGGAAGGGACACACATCCCCCACCAATGCCTAGGTCAACACAGCCACAGTCAGAGGAGGGCTCAGAGGAAGAATAAGCAGCTGCTGTGCCTGCAAGCAGACATAGACATGCTCAGTATGCCATTGCTTTGGCTAAAAGACAATGCATAGAACATTCACTGACCACTTAGGTGCCTATTACCTTTTTCCTACTCACATACATAGTAAAATTGATGCCAGGTAACTCACACAACCTGTACCTCCCCATGTACTGGCTATGTACTCTATGCATCAGATAAAGTCAGCCCTAAACTCAATATGAGTTCACTGCTGCATTTGCAAGATAAGTCCTGAATCAAGAGTGTATTTTTTGAATGATATTATGGCTTACCCTGGTATTTAGTAGGTTGAAACAGTAATTAAGTAAATAGTGCTGTGAGTTGGTGCAAAAAGTACTTTAACATGTGATAGCAGGGACACCTTTACTTTACTCATATGTGTCCAGTAGTATGTACTAGGCTTCAGGAGTCAAAGATTTACATAGTCCTACCTGTGAAGTACACTGATGCTCACTACATGAGTTTATTTTTGCACCATACCTTTGTAATGGAAAATCCGTAAAGAGAGAAGTTGGACAGTACTGACACACATTGCAGTTTCAGACTTTCCAACCCTACCCAAGATCAAACAGGCAGGAAGAAGAACAAGGAGGGTAACATGATCATCATATCCATGTTTGTGCCATAACAGTATCAACATTGCTTACCCACAAAGTATAGGCTATGCTTATTTGTGACACAGTAAATGCAGCCCACCCCCTCAAGGGCAGTGTAGTCTTGCTTGTGCCTTAACAGTAAATCAGCAAAGGTTGCCCAAAAATGAACAGCATATGCCTCTTTATGCCATCCTAGTTGGCCTTCACTTACTAGCAAATGCATATCATATAACTCCCAGTTAACATCCACGCACATGTTAAAGCCAAGGATATTGACTGCCTTACACACTTCAGTGTGTGACAGTACTACTCAGTTAACTGATGAAAGTCTGACAGTATTGCTCAGAGACTTGATGAAGTACCAAGAAGCACAGACAAGTAAGACAAAGCTAGCTGTATATATGACAAGAGAATCCAGTTTGTGTGATCAGTAAGCGCACTATGGCCAAATGTAAAACAGAGTAAGTACAGATCACAGCTGAAGATCTCACAGCAGTGCACATTCTGATGCTTTTGTTTCTATGAGTAATGACTTCAGTTCTTTGCTCTAAAGCTCTTTGTGTGGCAAAGAGGGCTAAGACATCCCTCTTGTTTGCTGAATCTGCAGTGGTGTGAGAGTTCAAATCCTGAACTATGAAGAATTATCTGATGTGTAGTATCATTTTGTAGTGTGTACGTCACATCTTGCTTTTGCTCACTTTACATATGTCTCCCTTTCTATTTATTTTGCTATTTTTCTTTTTTTTTTTTTTTTACCACTGTTTTTGGGATGTGCTGAACAGTGTAAACAAAGGACTGCAGGTTTGACTGTGCATACAAGGCTTGCATGAAGCATGGTTTTGCTAATACTGGACCACCTAGGAAACAGACATGCATGGAAATCAGATACATTCAAAAAATGCTTTTGAGCTGTACAAAAACTGGTCATGGATTAGCTGTCATATATTAGCAATACAGCTCATGTTTGTGCACTGCTTACCTATGCGCAAACAGCTGTATCTCGCATACGTGTACACTTAGTTAACTATAGCTCAATTCTGCTGCCAAATGCACACCTTTCAACCGTGTAAATATTTGCAGAATGTCCTGATTTTGGCATTGCAGTTTTTACCTGATCCTCATAAATAGTTTGTTTTCTCGCAAATAATTTAAAAATACTTGAGTATTTAAGCTGGAAAACAATGACAGACATTTGAATTTCAAAACTCCTACCCTTTAGACAATTCACATTAATGCAAAACATGTTATTCTATGAACTGTAAAACTTTGTAGGAGCAGTATGTAAAATGTTTCCCATGTTTGGTTCTTTTTCAACCCAATATGTATGGCTTTGTCCAGATTCCTTGCTATAACAGGTTGAGATGCATGGCCCAATGTGACATGGAAATGTATATATTCATATACTCATTTAGGATAGCACAGTTGTGCAGCAGTAGTATTGTTGCCTCACAGCAAGAGGTTCTTTGGTTCGATTCTCGGATGGAGTGCCATCTGTGCGGAGTCTGCATGTCCTTCCTGCATTCATATGGGTTTTCTCCAGGTACTCCAGTTTCCTCCCACATTACAAAGACATGCATCTGGAGCATTTCTCCCTGGGCCTCTGCTGAAAATTGGCTTTGTTCCAAGTTGGACTTTCCAGTAAACAAATGTTAAATAAATAAATAAAATAAGATTCAGTCTGATTTCAGTCCATGTGTTGGCCACCCAGTCACAAGCATTACAACCCTGGGTTCTCAGTTCATTTGTTTTCCACACATATATTGACCTTAAGACAAAGTGTAATTTATAATGTTGTGTGCTCCATCATAGACAGTGCCAGTTTTTAGTGCTCACTACCATGTTCTGCTAAACTCAAACATCCAAGTATGCTCAGTAAGCATTCTTGTGTTGTTATACAGCTAGGCTTCTAAGCAGCCTCATGCTTTTAAACTGTTAGCCTCATATGACACTATGACCCTATGTACCTATGCAGGCCTCCCAAGCTATTGTCCCCCAAAGGGCCTGCTGATGTCATCTACTAAAATTTTACCTGCACTCATGTGTAAGCCAGACATGTTCTGTGGTGCATGCAATAAGTACTGTGTTCTGTAGACAGTGCACTTAGGAAGGGGTTCTGTTCTCAATGTAGTTGACTGTGTTTGTGTCTGTGCTTTTGGTCAGCAGACTAGAAGTGCTACTCTGAAGTGATGTCTTCAATGGCATGGCTTATCATATTTTGGATATCTGCTCATCTCTACAGAGTCATTCCATAATGGCCTCCCAAACTGTTGTCTCCCACAGGGCTTACTGATGTCATCTTCTTTGCGTTCACCTGCACCCTAGTTGCAAGAGTGTGCAGTTAGAACTTGTTTGATTGAAGACTGCTAGAACAGGGCTCAGATTTGAGCTTTTTTTACTGGTTAATTGGGTAATTTGTTTAAATCAGTTTGCTTGTTTTCTATTGTTATATAAAAATGCACTTTATTCATCTGCTTTTGCTGTATTTATGTTTATTCATGCTTTATTATTTTATTTTGCTTTTGCTGCTTGTTCTTAAAAGTACTTAATTGCATTTATTTTGCTGCATTTATTACTGCTTGTTAGTAGCCTGATTCAATTGTAAGTGTTATTCTAAGCCTTTGGTTGAAGCACTTGGGCTTCAGACCAGTTGCTTTACATTAAGAAGGTTTGTGGTCTGCACTGTTGTGGCAGGACAAGTAGCTTACATCCTTCTAAGTTGAGAGTGCTGATTGAAGGCTTAATGCCTGTTATTCTAAAAGTGTATTACTTCTGGTTTAAGCACTTGTGCTTTGGGCCAGTTATTTTACATTAAGAAGGTGTGGTCTGCACTCTTGTGGGAGGAGAAGGTACATTCTGCCATTATGAGCTGGGAGTTTCTGGTTAAAGGCATATTGTACCTGCTTATTTGAACTGTTTCTTTCTGAAATTGGTATGCCTTGTTTGCTATTGCATAGACTAAATTCAGACCTGCTGAATCTAGCTTTGGTTGTATAACTTGAGCACTAATCCAGACCATCTTTTTTTGGAAAAGGTTCCCCTGCACCCTAGTGGCAGGAGTGTGCAGTTAGAACTTGTGTGATTGAAAACTGCTGGAATGGGGCTAAGTTTTTAGCTTTTTATTGGTTAATTGGTTAATTTGTTTAAATCAGTTTGCTCATTTGCTACTGTTATATAAAAAAAGAAAAAATACACTTTATGCATTGCCACTTACCTAGGGTTAAACTATTCCCCTCACCATAAAGTCTGCTCTTTAAATATTCCCTTAAAACTAGCCAGGTTTTTTGTTTTAGCACTCAGATTTGTTCTTTGAGCTCATCACATAGTCCCTCAAAACCTACACCACCAAAACAGACACATAGAAACACAAAACACACACCTACATTCACGGAGACGCTCAATAAAAATCTGTTCAAGCAACAGAGACCTCCAAAGCAGAAATGCAAGCAACCTCTATTCCCCCCCAACACAACCCAAATGACACATAGCCCAAAAACTCAGTGTGCCACTCAACCACAGCCCATAAGGCATAACAACGTACCAAATACTCTAGTCATAGGTGACTCTATAGTCAGGCACACTGTTGTTCCACTCACCAGGCTAAACAAGGAGAAAGTTACTGTCAGCTGCCTGCTGGGTGCTATGATCTGCCACATAATGCAAGCATTCAGTTCACTCCACATCAAGTACAAATATGACTCTGTCATTGTCCATGTTGGTGTGAATAACCTGAGATGTATCTCCCTGGACTACATGAAAAGAGACATGGAGGAGCTCTCCAATCTTGTAGCCTAGGCAGGTATGATCTTAGCCCTGAGTAGCATCCTCCCATCACCCAGAATGATACCACAGTACAATGACAAAATGATTGACTTCAACAACTATCTAAGCTCCTGGTGTCATTCTAAGGAGATCCAATACCTGTCTGCCTGGGATGACATAATCAACAGGCCATGATGCTTTGCCAGAGATGGCTTGTACTGGTCACACTTGGGATTCCGGATACTGGCTAAGGCTCTTGCCACCCCTATAGTGCCTTTTTTTAGGCAAGGTTCAAATGACAAATTTACCACCGTAACAGGTACAAGCAAGCAAAATCTGAGGGTAATGCTACTCAATGCTAGAAGTCTAAACCTCAAAATTCATTCACTCGAGGCACTCCTTAAAATAGAGAACATCGACATCTGTGCAGTGACAGAGACCTGGTTCAAGGATCCAAGAGCACCCCTGCATTACCAGACTATAATTCATGCCACACCTTTCGGCCACCTAACCTGAACTGAAACACTAAAGGTGGAGGCATGTCCATATTCATTAAGGATATCCACACCTTCAGGATAGTTGCTCAGCATAATGCATCCTAGATTATACAAGTGCAACTAACTCTGGGCAAGACCGCAATACAAATTGTAACTTGATACAGATCCCCCACCATGCCCCAGGATTCCCACTCCTCATTTCTTGATACACACTTCAACTATCCCACCATTAACTGGGAAAACTACTCATGTACCAACTCTTTTGCATAGTGTTTCCTAGAATTCATAAATTCCAGCGCCTAAGATCAACTTATCCACACCCCCACCAGGGGCAGCAATATCCTAGACCTGGTCATTACCAACATGTGCAACTGGTGTTCCACACCATAGGTCAATTCCTCATTGGTCAGATCCAACCACAAGCTAATCACCCTAGACATCCACATCCCACACCCCCCCCCCCCATTAAGGAAACCACCGTAAAAAATTTCTCCAAAGCCAACTTCACGCTTCTTAAGACAGAAGTGGCAAACTTCACGACACCCATGGGGACGAACAATAGAGGTATGACTGTTGAATCCTACACAAATGCACTTTACAAGCACTTACACGAGTGCATGGATCAAGCTATCCCTAACAGAACCAAGATGCTATCCTCCAAAAAAAGGAAGCCAATATGGTGGTCCCCTGCCATAAACAAACTCTACAACAGAAAAAAGAAACTGTGGCAAAAAAAGAGTAAAATCCCATGATTGGAGGAACTACCTGGTCAGCCTCAGTAAGAAGCTGAGATCCCTCATAAAATCCTCCAAAGCTTGTTATGAAAACAAAATCACCACTGATTTTAAAGGCAACCACAAAGCATTCTATAGCTATGGCAAGAATCTCAATGGCAACACACAGATCTGCTCTCAGTTACAGCATAATGGCACTAAATATACAGAACCAACTGATATTGCCAACATCCTGGCAGAGAGGTTCAGTGCTAACTTTAACCCTCTCTCACCCCCTAAAGGGCCCAGCTCTATACCGGAAGAATGCAAAGTTCCTGCAATCATGGCTGCACAGGTAAAAAACACACTCTCCAAAGCCAAGAGCACAGCATCCATGGGACCTGACAATATCCCAGGCTGTGTTCTACATGAACTACAGAATGAACTGGCACTCCACCTAAGCACCATGTTCAATCATAGCCTCACATCAGGCTTTGTGCCCACTGAATGGCGCACAGTGATGGGTATCCCATTCCACAAAGTGGAAGCCACCATGGACTCTAGGAACTACTGCCCCATTAGCCTAAGGAGCCTGGTCTGCAAGGCCATGGAACGTATCGTCATGGAACTTATAAACAAAGACATTGGTAATCTCCAAACTCTGGACCCCACCTAGTTCAAGTTTGTAAAAGGCAGATGATGTCTCCTAAACCTGATAGATTTCTTTAAAGCAGTCACCAAAGCCATAGACAAGGGTAAGGTGGTTCACACAGCCTATCTAGATCTCGCCAAGGCTTTTGACACCATCCCTCACTCTGGAATTATAGATAAACTCACTAAACTAGGTATAAATCTCTATGTCATAAGATGGGTTGCCAACTGGCTCACGGACAGAACCCACATTGTGAAAGTAGTAGACACCAAATCCAACTTCAGACCAGTTACAAGTGGAGTACCACAGGGTTCAGTCCTGGGTCCTCTCCTGTTTGGTATGAACATTTCTGAAGTACAGGCTAACACAGAAGGTCTTTGGCTAATGAAGTTCACAGATGACTGCAAACTAGGATCCATAATCGAAACTCCTAACGATGTGGACATCCTACAAAAGGGCCTCACTGAGACAGATGCCTGGTGTCAATGCCAAAAAAGTGCATTGTCATCACCTTTGGTAAAAACTCTGTACCCATGAGCTACCACATAGGTGGTAGTCTACTTAATACTGAAAGTGTGATAACAGTCCTTGGGAAACAGGTGGACAATATAGTCTGTCCTTTGATAATCACATTGCCACAGTAGTCAGGAAATCCTTCTACATGGAACACACCTCATCACAAAAGGTTTCTCATCCAGGAAAAAAGAGGTCATTGTTCTCTTCTACCTTATCACTCTTTAGACCCATTATAAAGTACAAAGCCCCTTTTGGTATGTACCTCACAAGACATCTACAACAACTGGAAAGGCCACAGAAATACCTCACAAAGAGGATTACTGGCCTCAAACAGATGTCCTACGCAGACCGTCTAAAAAACTCCAGCTTTACTCTGTTGCATATCGTCTACTCAGAGGCAATCTCTGCCTAACATACAAATCTATGCCAAACCCAGAGCTGTTTGACATGCTCCACTTAAAGAAATCCCAATCCCTCTGAGCTACATGCTTTAGGGACCTAAACCTTGTCACCACAATAAACAGGACATGCTAGAGGGATAGATTCCTGTCCCAGAGACTTCCCATACTCTGGAACAAACTACCTATCTATATCAAACAAAGCTCCTCATTAGCACTCTTCAAGAAAAATCTTGATGATTGGATGGGAAATAGGAAATTCACCCCAGGGATCACCTCTGGGGCTCTGCTCAACAGGGGTACAGGAAAATAATTTTCTTGGGTGGCGAAAGCCAGGGTACCATTTTGGCTAGGCTTATATAGGCCCTAGGTCCAATAGCCTAGTACATACCTATGAACCTATGAACCTGCACTTGTGTATAAGTCAGACTGTTCTGTGGCAAGTGTGTTAAGTACTATATTCTGTACTCTGTGCATTTAGGTAGGTATGGGGTTCTCATCTCTCTCCAGACAACTGGGTGTATGTGACTCTAGGCAGCAGAGTATAAGTAGTACCCTACAGTCATCTCTCCAATGGTATGGCTGGCTTTTTTGATAGCTGCTCATCTGTCCAGATTCATTCCATACTGGCCTCCCAAGCTGTTGTCTCTCATAGGGCTTACTGATGTAAGTTCACCTGCACACCTGCATAAGTAAGAATTGTACCATGGTGTGTGCATTAAGTACTGTGTTCCATAGTCTGTGCATGTAGATGGATAGGGGTTGAAATCTGGCTGTAGTCAACTGTGTGTGTCTCTTTGTGTGTATGAATTAGCTGTAACTTGATATTATGGAGAGTGTTTTACACAAGCAGTTGGGGCAGTTATATTCTCCCCAAAAGATGGGGCACTGTTATGTTCTCATCAACAAACACTGCTGATATCATCAATTATAAAGTGTTGTCTGACACACTCCAGTTCAACTTTGTGCTGTTAGCACTTGCGTAATGTCATGGGCTCTGTAGTCTGTGTATTCAGGTAGGTAGTGGTTCTCTTTTCACAGCAGTTAACTGTGAGTGTGTGTGTGTGTCTGTGTGAGTGCGTGAGTCAGCTGAACCTTGATATTACAGAGAGCATTTTACACCAGCAAGTGGGATACTTGTTATATTCTCATCAACAGACACTGCTGATGTCATCAACTATAAATTGTTGTCTGACACACTACACGTCAACCTTGTGGTACAGTGCTTGCATAAAGTTCTGTGTTCTGTAGGCTATGTATTTAGATAGGTAGGGGTTCTATTCTCACTGCAGTCAACTGTGTGTGTGTCAGCTGTGACTGGATATTATAGAGAGCATTTTACACCGGCAGGTGGGATACTGTTATATTCTCCTCAACAGACACTACTGATGTCATCAGCTGTAAAGGGGTGTCAGATATAATGCAAGTCAGACTTGTGCAGTGGTGCATGTGATGTGTTCAGTGATCTGTAGTCTGTCCACCTTAAATAGGTAAATATTCCATTCTTACTACAGTCAACTGAGTGTGTGAGAGTCAGCTGTAATTTGGTATTACAGAGAGCATTTTACACCAGCAGATGGTACACTGTTATTCCCATATGCTCAGCAGACAGAGCTGATGTCATCAGCTATATCAGAGTACTGTACATGCATGCATCTCACGAGGCCATGATCAGATAGTGGCCTGTATGTCTGGCAGGCATCATATCATGTGATACAAAACAAATTCAAGTGGCACGTGTTTTAATCTGTACACCTACATCATGACATGGTTTGCAAGATCTCTGTTAGCTTGATGAGAAAGACCTGCAGGTTTTACTGCAGATGCATGTTTCTGGTGAGCTACATGCAGCAAAGAACATGATTCTGTACTTTTCTGATGATATCACACTACAGTGCTATCATGCAATCCAGAGATGTGAATGTGATGGCCTGACTTATGATGTTCACCATACATTCGTACTGGATAATCATTAAAGAAAACAGTTAGAAAGTAATGAAACAACTTGCAGTTGTTGACTTCACAACCCTTCCAAGAGAATACACCATAGTGCAATGATGATGCTATTCATTGTACAACTTGGAAAGGCAAATATAATTCACAAGTGCAATTAACATTTAAAGAGCACAAATGTATATATACTAAGCAATAATGTAGCTAAGCACCCTGTGCATCAGACATAAAGCTTTACTTTCCATGAATCCAAAAGAGAGAAATCAGAGATATGGCACAGTTATCACCACTTGCAAAGGGTGTTCTAGGGAAGCAGGAGGTCTAGGCTGACAACAAAGGTTATTGAGTGTATGTTTATAAGAATGGGGAAGCAGGCAGACTGAACCATGTAACTGGTGTGTGCATCTGCAGGTATCTTCCATGTGAAAGTGGTGTGTGACAGTGTGCATTAACCCAGCCAAGCTCAGTGCTAGCTCTACATTTTGCTATTTTGGACATATGTGAGCTATGCATGGTAGAATTTCTCATTTCATCATTGTCACCCAGACCATGAGACCTGACTCTGCCTGGAGATGCACTGGCATCTCCATGCCCATGGTCAGATGTTGTGCTACTACCTGACTGAGACTGTTATCTGCTGGATGCACTCCCTTCAAGGCAATGCCCAGAGCCATGACCCCATGGCCTTCCACATTTGGATGTGGACAGAAAACTCCCTTATGTTGCAGAGAAAGAACAACCACTACTGGAGCATGATAGGGCATGCCTACATTGGCTACCAGCAAATGGTGTGGCTGACCTATGCCCATGTGGGCAATGTCCCCCTCCCAGCAGATGTGTCATCACAGACACTGCATGGTCCATGATATAAACCCCTCATTCCATCACAGACACTCCACATTGCAAGGTGCCATTCAACCGATCCATTTGAATTGGCTCAGAAGCAGTCATGGATGTCAGACTGTGACACACACAGAACACTGAGGATTTGTCTGGAGCACTTTTCAGAATGTGCCTCTGCCTCCATGATAGCCCTAAACATCCACTGAGTGACACCTGCACCAGGTGAAGGAGAGACAGCAGGCCTCCTCCAAGCACCCCTATCAACTGTCCTGTGTGACACACTTTGGTTATGGATAGGTTCAACCGGCATTGAAACTGCATTAGCCACACTCCCCTGATCAGTGTCCTTGTCCTCATCCTGTCCAATATCTCTGGCCTCAGTGGACTGGGTAGGAGTGGGTCTACTGGCTTTGTCAGGAGAGAATGGAGGGGGTCAATGGATGTCAACCTCTACATCCCCCAACTGTGCCTCAGTTTGGCCACCATCATCATCATCAGTGTATGTGGAGATACTGACATCAGGTGTCAGAGTGTCCTAACTCCCTCCTGTCACGCTTACCTGTGATAAAAAGGGAAAAATACAGGAATACATTAATTTTTGCAGTAGTATGCTGCAATATATGCTAAAAAAGTACACTGCTGTTACTAATGCAGACAGTACAGCAATACATACAACAGGCCCAAGAGGACACATTATTAGATATCTTGAGATGTATCTACAAAACTGACATAACTGTATTAGGCTTACCATCTGCAAGATGCCTGCACATCTCTGTATTCTTGATGTTCCTGAAATAAGTAAAGCAAGAGGTAATGGCAACAACATTACATTTAACAGTAATATAGGGGGTAATAGATTTACAACTGCATATTTGCAATAACTCAAATACAGTTACAACTGTATATTTCCAATAACTCAAATATCAACTACATGAGCTACAAAATGAACTGGCACCTCACTTAAGTGCCATGTTTAATCATAGCCTCACCTCAGGCTCTGTGCCCACTGAGTGGCGCACAGCTACATTTATCCCACTCCACAAGGGGGGATCAACCTTGGATCCTGGAAACTACCATCCCATCAGTCTGATGAGCCTGATCTGCAAGGCCATGGAACGTATTATCATGGAACTTATAAACAAAGACATTGGCAACCTTCAAACACTGGACCCCACCCAGTTTGGGTTCCTGAAGGGCTGATCATGTCTCCTGAACCTGACTGACTTCTTCAAATCAGTCTCCAGAGCTGTGGACGAGGGTAAGGCAGTCCACACATCCTATCCGGACCATGCCAAGGCCTTTGACACCATCCCCCACTCAGGAATCATAGATAAATTTACTAAGCTAGACATAAATCCCTACATCACTCAATGGGTTGCCAACTGGCTTACTAACAGAACCTACACTGTAAAAGTAGCCGACTCCAAAACCAGCTCCAGACAAGTGACAAGTGGAGTACCTCAGGGTTCAGTCCTGGGACTGCTCTTGCTTGGGATCTACTTCTCTGAAGTACAGGCCTAAACTGAGGGACTCTGGCTAACAAAGTTTGCAGATGACTGCAAACTGGAAGCCAGTATTGAATCCCCAAATTATGTGGATATTCTACAAAATGGCCTTACAGAAACAGATGCTTGGTGCCAGATCCATGGACTCAAGCTCAATGCCAAGAAGTGTATAGTTATCCCCTTTGTGAAAAAGCATGTACCCATGAGCTACCACACATGTGGCAGTACAACTAAACACCGAAAGTGTGATAAGAGACTTAGGAACACAGGTGGACAGTGTTCTCACCTTTGATAACCACATCGCCACAACAGTCAGGAAATCCTATTATGTAGCACACCTCATCACTAAGGGCTTTTCATCCAGAAAAAAGGAGGTCATTGTCCCACTGTTCTCATCCCTCTTTAGACCCATCATAGAGTACAATGCCCCATTTGGTATGTACCTCACAAGACATCTGCAACAACTGGAAAGGCCACAGAAACACCTCACTTAAAGAATCACAGGCCTAAAGCAGATGCCCTATGCTGACTGACTAAAAAAACTCCAGATAAACTGTGTCACATATCGTCTACTCAAAGGCAATCTCTGCTTAACATACAAAGCCATGTCAAACCTACAGCTGTTGGATATGCTACACTTAAAGAAATCCCAATCCATCAGAGCCACATGCTCCATGGACCTAAACCTTGTCATCACAATGAACAAAACATGCTGGAGGGATAGGTTCCTGACCCAGAGACTTCCCATGCTCTGGAATAGACTGCCCATACATGTCAAGCAGAGCACCTCCTTGGCCCACTTCAAAAGGAATCTTGATGACTGGATGGGAGATAGGAAATTTACCCTGGGGATCACGTTATTTGCCCTGCTAGACAGGGGTCCAGGGAAGTAAATATTGTGGGAAGAAATAGCCAGGGAACCTATGAACCTAGGAATGTGGCTGACAACTTCAAATTAAACTTCTAACTGTAGTAATCCTAAATCCACCCATCAGCAAACAACTGACACAGACATATACGTTACTGAAGTTAGTGCACTATGCCACAGTATTCTAATTATCATCTAATGAAACACACCTAGAAGTTCCTCCTTGGATGCAGGAGTTGCACCCACATCCAGAACATAATGTGCCATGGATTGCTAGGAGCTGTCCTGTGTGGCAATGTTCACCAGGAATTCCTTAGTGGCAGTGAGATGGGGCTCTGCAGCAGGGCCTCCACCTGTGACTTGACGATTGTGGACCACTGCAGCTGCATGCCTACTTGCAGCTGTAACCATATCTGTTGCTCTCTATTGCACCTGCTCATATGTGCAACTGTGTCACCCAATGGTGTTAATGTTGGTCACTAATTCATCCCAGAGGGCTGAATGCTCAGCCATACTGGCCCAACCCCTGGACAGCAACACAGCAACATGATGCCTTAAGGCATCAATTATCAGATTATTCTCTGCATCTGTATATGGGTGTCTATGACAAACAGACATATTATGTCTTACAAGACAAAAGAATGATAATACATATGAGGATCGCATATATAAAAATTAACTGTTTACCGATAAAGCATTAAAGGAAATCTGTCCCCAGATATTTCCCACTGGATAAACATGAAATAGTTTGCATATTTCTACGAATAACATGACAGAGATTACAAAACAGTGAAACTAATAAGAGAAGCATATCCTTGTTTGTACATTAGCAGTAAGCATAATACGCTTACCCACCCAAGATAATAGTGCAGTCTAGTGAGTGCCCTAGCACTAACTTATCTTTGATCCCCACAAAACAAAATGACAGTCTAAAGACCCACTGTGCTAACAAAACATCTTTGAGATGTTAAACGTGCTGTCAAAGGACCTGTCCATGTAATGTGTACATATTTCTAACACGGCATTCTTTGTCTGTGCCCCAGAGATGCTAGTTGTTGCATATGCAGGTAAATTACACACTAATCAACCAATCTTCTGAGGCTATTCAACAAGATATAAAGCATCCATGCAGACTCCATGCTGTTTTTTCCTAGGGATGTCACAAAGTGTGGAGTACAGACACAGCAATTACAAGGTAAGTCCTGAACATGTACTGTAATGCATAATAGTGTTATGAAATGTACTTGTGTTTCCTCATGTGGTACAGTAAGCATGTAAAAGATGGGAGTTGTGTACAGAAAGTCACGTGACAGCAGAGACATATTTCACTTGTATGTGTCCATTAGAAAGTAATAGTCTTCAGCCATGCAAGATTCACATATTCATAACTCCCCAAAGTGCTGGTGATCAGTCCATGGCCTCAGTTTAGCCATATGTTTGTAAAGGAATATCTTTACATAGACAAGTTGTGCCATAACATAATCTCAGCTTGGCCCATCCCCTGGTAAGAACAGTGTACCGTTGCATGTGCCATAACAGGAATTCACCTTTGGTGCCACAACCAAAAGAACAGTGCATGGTTGTTTGTGATATCCAATCTGGCCTTCATGTACTAACAACTGCATATCATACTATTCCCAGTTAATATACACACACAATGTACGATAAATAATGTAGACTGGCTTTCACACTGCATATCTTTGAATATGAGTGAGATAACTGCTGAATGGGCAAGCAATACAGATTGGTAAATTTCAAGAAATAGTCCTAACGAGTTGTGGGATCACTAAGTGCAGTACATCCAAATCTTTTTCATATAATACATGTATAAATTACAGGTCATGGCTTGATATCAGTTAAAATGCATTGTGGAAGATTGTTGTGAGATGGATATCTTAAAGTTGATTGCTGCCAAGCTGTGTGTGTGGCCAACAGGGATACGGCACCCATCCTGTTTTTCTGAAGGTGCACTGTTATGAGACTGGAAATCCAGACCTCTACAGAGATACCTCATGTGTAGTAAACTGTATTTCCCCTTTTTTCTTTCACCTTCTGTCTTACTTTAGTGGGTGAAGCAGGAGTGAATTGTAGGGTGCGTTCTTTGCGTGAAGCACCACTAAGCACTAACAGATTTAGCTATGCTAATCAGTTTTGTGTGTAGAGCAGCATTGCACAAAATGGGTGGCTGGACCATCCCAGGTAGCAGATAGGACCCAGACAGCCAAAAATAGAAACCGGATGCTTTCTAGTAATGTAATTGGGCATTGTACAACCCCACGAAGCATTGTTGTGCTACAGCTCACAACAAGAAATTCACAATGAATACTAATTTAGGGGATGTGATGTAACTTACTCTGTGGCTGCAGGTGTTAAGTCAAGGTCTGAAGCCTAGACGGTCCTGGATTTGAGTACAAGGGGTGCAGTCTTTGTTTTACTGTTATGACATAGCAGTATTTAGCAATAAATGGACACATAGGGAAAGGGTTTCATAACTTTCATGTGGCAATAGTCACTGCAGTACTGCCATCCTTATGGCCCATGGTTCGAATACAGCATATGTCATTCGATTTTAATGTTGTACCAGTTCACATTATCGTCACTGTCACTTATAGTAGGTGAGCTGCTGTAGCTTATAAATAAATATATATATATATATATATATATATATATATATATATATATATATATATATAGTTTACCATCATTTCTTTGAATGGCAGTTTACTGATGGTAAAGGCTGCTAAAGAAGTGCAGCATGAGTTCAAAATATCACATAAGAATGTTTCAAAGTGGCAGGAATGTGAATTACCTTTCCCATTCTACCAAATGGTGAATACCGAATTCGGCATTCCTCATATAGCCAATTCAACATTTTTCAATCATGATTAACTGTAATTCAGCTTTACCATTCGGTAAATATGCCATTCGTATAATGCAGATTCAAATAAATGATGGTAAACCTATATATATATATATATATATATATATATATATATATATATATATATATAAAACTTAGGACTGACACAGTAGTATTGTGTCAGTTATGTGATGTGATTATTTATTAATCTGTGTATTGTCTAGTTTATAGCAAAAGTATGAGTTTGGGTGTAATGTATACTATGTTCAGGCAAGTATACTCCTGCTATGTGGCTTGGCATGCCCTTCCCATTGGACCAACACAGTCATAGAATTGCCTGTATCTCAAATAACATTGACATTGCATTAGTTACTAAAGTTCTGCATCGCTTACCATTGGGCAAACAAGTTGCACCCTTTGCACCCTGTTTGCATGATGGTAAGTGACATGCAGGTTTTTCAAATTTTGCCAAATCAGAAAGTGTACTTCTGAGTAAAAGCGAATCCATGCAACTGGTAGGAAAATGTCACTCTACATTGGAGTTGCACTATGATGGATATGAAAGGTGTTTCTGCTGAGAGTTTGAGATTTAGGGCTCAAAGGTGGAGTGTCTGGAATCCAGTGTGTTTGTTGGACTCCTGGTGAATGAAAATGGGCCGTGGCCCCTGCAGAGGCACTATCATGGCTCACAATCAATGACAGAGTTATGAAATACTCTGGCCCAGTTTCTGATCAGTGCTACTGGTATCCCCCACACTGATGAACAGTAAAGCAACTACTACTGAGACCTCTGGATGAGTAAGCAGGATACGCTCAACCATTGGATCAAGGAATGTTGGACTGATGGCACTCCACAGATGTGTAAGTATAACTTTCAGACATTACTTGTAATAGTTTAAAGCTGCATATAGTCAGGCTTGGTATTCATAATGGTATTCTGTTTTGTTTTTTCCTCAGCTGACACAGATCATGAGCTGGGTGTAAGGGCCCATGAAAGTCGATTGGCAAGGATGTGAGCTGCATGTGATATGTATGCATCACAACAGTACTGTTAATGTAACATTAAAAGTTAAATGCTGCTTTGTACAGATTTCCACAGATTGTACAGTCTCTCTATAGTTAGATATAATTGTGGTTTTCAGTAACATAATTGCATAAAGGTTGAGGACTGTTGTCACTAATTAATGTCAGATATGTGAGATTCAGAATCCAGACCCTTCAGAAAAGTCATGCAAGTGCAAAACCCTTTTACTGTATCAACTTAATAGGTTTCTAAGAGCAAGTATTTAAGAGTCATCCCCATTCTTTGGACTTTGACCCTTATTCCATATGATTTTGTCCACATTTATTGCTGTAAGAGTTTGAAGCCTATGAATACAGTACTGTAAACTAGAGCATACATCTCACAACTGTAAAAGGAAAGTATGCATGTAGTAAACTGTGGCAACACAGTACACTACAGTTGAGAGAGAAGTCAGCAGTTGTGAATTCAAACACCACAATTACTAAATGAACAAGTACTGCTATGTTTGCATCATTATTGCACTGTAACTGCAGACCTCTCTAGCAGTGGCAGAAATGGTCTGCTGAAAATTGTAATTAGTAGAATTGCAGCCTACATATGGGCAATATATGTGCATATCAAGGATTGCTGGCTGACATCTGTACTATAGTGTGCATCTGTTATCAAGTGGGTATTCAGTCACATTATAAAAATGTTTTTTTTTTTTTTACAGTTTGTACTGCTTATAGTAAAAGTAACATAATAGAGTGTAAGACTTGTATCATTTTGTATGTCACTTTTGATGTTGCTAATGTTCTCCCTTTTTTTCTCTCTCACGACCCCTTATGCTCTCTTTTTTTTCATTTTTCTCCATAGCACAATGGGGTAGGCCTGTTTCATGGTAGCCACCTTTCCCTTCTCCACTGGCTATGGTATAACATCCCAGCACATCAGGGAGACACCCTGGTAGCAACCCCTCTGCTGCCCTTGCATTACCTGGGCCCTCATGTAGTTCTGCCCCACAGGATAGGCCAGTGTTTCCCTGTGGGAGCAGTGGCAGATGTGGCAATTTTGTCACTCACAATAAACTGCCAGGGTTGGTGCATGCCTACATCTGGTGGAGACACTGCTTTCCATCATTGTTTTGAATAATACAAGGGGTACAGATGTCTGATTCTACAGTCATCAGCGCAGTGAGGTGACAATGATGACAGTCCACTGGTAAATGACTCATTTCTCAATGTCTTCAAATTTGATGTCCATGGGTTCTTAATGTCCCCCCCCTCCCCAGCTATGGTGTTCACCCACTCTTGTGTTCTTCACCATCCCAGTGTCTTGTATTGTATGTCCTGTCTGCCTTTGCTTTCTCACATACCCACTTTACCTTAACCACACATGCCTAGGTCCCTACCACAACATTCCTCTCTCTCTGCCAAAAAGGAAAAAAGACACCTGTCCCCAAAAAAATATTGTCCCATACATAGCTGACCATTTCACTCCAATGTCTTCATGACACCCTTGTTTTGGCCCAATTGGCTATACAACATGATTGCGGTGTGGTCACCTCTTTAATTGGAGGTGCAGTCCAAATTCAACTAACAGTCACGATATATTATCAGATTTTGCTGTTGCAGAAATGGATAGCTATGGTTCTTTCTTACACTGTTCCTGCACATTCCTGCCCCCTTTCTCTTTGTTTTACCTCCTGCTTGCTCTTCATTTCATCACTTTGCTGTGTTCCCATTTCTTTTCTTTAAAGAAGTATTGCACAATGGTATACAACATTCTGCGATGGTATGCATCGTGCAACAATGCACGCCTACTAGAAAAGTAATTACAACTAATATATAAACTAGTATTTAAAACCACTACCATGTGCCACAAAAAATGATGACACAGATTCATGAGTATCTCAATTTATAATATTGTTTTACTCTTAAAAGTATGTGAAACTGTATATACACCTGTATTTGAACCCAGTACCACCTGAACCAAAACAAGGTTTGATCAGTGCATGAACAGATGGTGTTACAGAGTCAGTTAAGTAGCAGGTGTATTTTATACATTGAGCAGAAAACAGTAGACTTCACTACTGCTGCATACACCTGCTACTAAAGTGAAACTGCAGGTAGTAACTGACAGGGGCGGCCCGTGCTATTGGACTGCCGGACTGCAGCCCCCCAGCTGTAAAAAATAAAAATAAAATAAATAAAATAAAGTTAAAAAAGAAAAATAAAAAAATCGAGGACTTCCGCTCATGCGCTCAAGTCCGGACTGCTGCTGAGACAGTCTGGAACATGCCCAGACTGTCTCAGCAGCAGTCCGGATTTAAGAAATACTTAACAGCAGACATCCCAGATGTCTATGCAGTTGTAACTGCATAGACTGTCGCAGGAAATGGAGCCAACTCAGACTGCAAAGGGATCATGCGCATAGATTGAAGGGATCGCTCCAGGTAAGTGTGTGTGTGTGTGTGTGTGTGTGTGTGTGTGAATGCCTCAGTTGCTATATACTGGTGGCTAGAACAAACTCATGGTGGTGTGGCAGGGAATACCTCAGGCTTGAACCCTATACCTTGTATGCAGGTGTTAAGGACCTGAATTCCCTACCCAACGCCATTTGTAAAAAACAAAATGCAGATTTTTGCCTATATTTGATCTGATCTGTTCCTTATAATATTTGTGGTTTCTAAATGTTGTAATGCTTGATATTTGATGGTGCAGTGGTAATATTGCTGTATCACAGTTGCAGGTTCTCAGGTTTGATTCTTGGGTGGGGTCTGTATCTTCTCCCTGTGTTTGTGTGGGTTTGCTTTTGTGTGCTCCCATGTTACAAAGACATGCCTGCATTATTTCTTCCTGGGCCTTTGCTGAAAATTGTTTTTTGTTTCAAGTCAGACTGTCCTGATTAACAAATGTTAAATAAAATTGACAGGCATTTGAATTTCAGACTTCAGGTTTCTGAATGTTTAATTCCTTACATATTTGATGGTGCAGTGCTAGCATTGTTGCCTTACAGCTATAGGTTTTCTGGTTTGATTCTTGGCTGGGGTGCCTTCTGTGTGGAGTCTGCATCTCATCCCTGTGTTTGTGTGGATTTGCTCTAGTGTCCTGCCATTTTACAAAGACATGTGCCTGCAGTATTTCTCCCTGGGCCTTTGCTGAAAATTGTTTTTGTTCCGTCAGAAGTAAAATTGACAGGCATTTGAATTTTAGACTTCATGTTCTTCAGAAAATACACAGTAACACAACCTTTTATTCTAGTAATTTTCTAAGTTTATAAGATGAATATTTGAAAATTGTCCTTATTTTTGGGACTGTATTACCCCATTATTGGCTTTGTCCAGGTTTTTTGTGCTAAGGTTGACAGCTAGGGCAAGAACTGAATTCACTGAATGTGTTTGAGGGCTGTATTCCCTCATTACTTTGTTTGTCCAGGTGTTTTGTGCTAACAGGTTGACAGCTATGGTGAGAACTGAATTCATTAAATGATAGCCATTTACATTTTAGTCTTCCTCTCTTTCACAAAGCAGCTGATTTGGCGTAGTGGTATGTTGCTCTGACTGTTTTGTACAGGGACCTTGGCAGTAAAAGGTATAGTGGTAGCACCGCATTTTATTCTAGCAACTTTCCAAGATTATACACGCAGTGTTTAATGTGTCCCTGGTTTTTGGGCTTTTGACCCCCCCCCAATAAATTTGGCCTTTTCCAGATTTCTTGTGCTGCGAAATTGAGATGCAGTTGAGTATTGAGTAGATTTTACAAGGAGCTGAGAGCTGCATGGAAAGAGAAGTTTAGTGCTGCTTATGCTAAGTCAGCTTGCATTGTTAATAGCACAACAGGTTGTGCACTTGCCTTTTGAGGCAGAAGGTTGTTGGTTCTACTCCCACAAGGGGCGGATGCTGCCATACTGAAAATGTTAAGGTACTAACTATGAGCCTGTTATCAGTTTGCCATCCATTTCCTATTGCTATATTACTAGCTTATCATACTTCTTCAGAGATTGTGCATATTTACTGATAATGGTGGACTGTAGAATTGTGCATATTTACTGATAATGGTGGACTGTAGAATTGTGCATATTTACTGATAATGGTGGACTGTAGAAGTTTGAGTAGACTTTTATGATGGAATTGTTCTGAACTGGGCAATTTTGTCATTAGGGTGCATGCATTTTGTTTCATTGTTTACTGGAAAGATGTATTGAATTGGGCAGTTTTGTCATTATTGGTGCATGCATTTTGTTTCATAGTTTACTGGAAAAATGTTCAAAACCATAGAAAGGTGTATCAAAGAGCACATGTATGTTTCATATGCAAGGGGCCTATGATTTGAAAACAGTCCAGAATGAATCTTTATCTTCACTGGTAAAATGTATTTTCTTTGAATGTGGGTTTCAATGAATGTGAGTTTCAAGGGCAGAGAAGTTTTAATGCTAAGTTTGTTTAGCAGATGTCTTAATGTTTGTGCTGTAAAATGCAAAATAAAACTTTCAAATGAAGTTCAAATCATCATAGAAGTAAATCAGTATGCACATTAGTGTTTATGGTAAATGGAGTGAAATAGCCAAGTAATGGATCATTGGAATGGCTGCAGGGGGAGGCTCCATTCGACCATGACTTTGTGAGAGGGCAAACTTAAAGGCAGCCCCAGCTGAACTATACCTCCAAACTGTCCAGATTTTCAAAGAATTAATAGATTTTGCTTCTTATTTTTGGTTTGTTCCTCATAAAATTTGTGGTTTTCTGGCAAATCATTTAGGAATTAAGTCACTAAATAATGACACACTGAGTTTCAGACTTCATAACCTTCAGAAAAAATGCATGCTAAAGTAAGACCTGTTGTTCTATCAACTGTCTCAGTTTAGACAAGAGCAATTTTTAGTACTGTGTTCCCCCAATATATTTGGCCTTGTCCAGATTTATTGCATTAACAGGTTGAGAGGTACATGCAAATAAATTGCTTTATAGAATTAGGCATAGCCAAACCTCTCAACTGTCCTTGATTCTGGCTCAAAATGTTGCTCTCCCCCCTAATAATCCCTCCGCAAAATAGCAATTTTGGAAGAAAACATGGAGGGTTTACAATTAAGAAATGACTGTAATAATCAGAGTTATAGATTACGTTTATTTCAGAAATGCATGTGAATTCTTTTATTTTGTCAGCTGCTCAAGTTAGCAGTACTAATATTAAAGTGTCCCTTCTTTGACAGGTTCCCAGCTGTATTGTGTGGCTATTTTATATTTTTACATCACATTTTTGGTCCATTTTTTCATAAAATTGTGTTTTTTTTTTTGTTAAATTAGTGACAAATCATTAAAGACTGAAGTTAAAAAATAATGACAGACATTTGAGTTTCAGATTTCATACCATTCAGAAAATTCATACTAATGCAAGACCTATTCTATTATCTTTCTAAGTTTATAAGAGCAATATTTAAAAATTGTCCTTATTTTTGGGCCTTTGTCCCACTTCTTTGTATGGCTTTGTCCAGATTTCTTGCTCTGAGGTTGAGAGGTATGACAAATGTGTCAGGGCCATCACAGTGAGCCAGAGACATTTCAAATTGTGACATACTTGTTGCACCCCACTCCCCCATGTAGTGACTCTGGATGTGTTGAAGCAAGGCAAGGAGTAGTTATGCAGTGTAAATGTTTAGAGTATCCCCCCTATCCAAGGTAGACACAAGTACTAGAGTGGTTTTTCATCTGTCCTTGACTTTTGCTGAATGGTCTGGTTTCTGTCATATTTTTTGTACTGTTGATTTATGCTAATTACTCAAAGTGCCTGTTGCTCTGTGTTTAAGTAGCAATACTTTAATGACCATCAGGTAAGCTTGGCTAAGATCGTAAGATGCAAGTAAGCTTTAATAAGCATACTGTTAAAGAACTGCCAACATTGAAAGCCTTTCTGTTGTTGCCATGTAGAGAATACTTAGCTAGATAATGTATAAGCCTTGGGTATTCAAATGCATATGACAGTATTTGTAATAAAGGACAATATTACATTATTTTAAGAAGCTCATTACACTTGGAGACTTCCAGTCATCTCTGCAGGCTTTACCTGTAAACTAAACAGAATGCCAATCGTGTGGTCCATAACCTGTACAGTAATCCTTTTAAGCAATGTATCTTGAGCTTATTTCTTGTTTGCTTTTCATTTTTTACTTTGATCATGTTTTCCCCATGAAACAAGTAGATAGTTGTCAGGCAGCAGGTCTTTTTTTGGATAAGAAACATTTTTACAAGTGGGGGCATCAGAGATATCTACTTTCAGCATGTTACTTGGTACGTTAATAAAGCTGAATATAAATTATAATTAGAACTGCAGTGCAAGAAGTGGTTTGAGTTGAGTGCTGCTTGTTTTAATTATACTTGATTTTTACTGGTATTCCATTAATGTATTTAAAAAGTAATTTATTTTTTCATGCCTCACAACCTTTTTGTTTCCATCTAGAGATTAAGTAAGCTGTCATGCAGCCAATGCATTGAAATATTTTTATTCTTCTACACTTCATTTTGTCTTGATTGGACTCTCATAATGACGGTCTGGCACCCAGGGCAGTGTATTTAGTTATTTTTTGTGGTTTTGAGCATAGCTCCTCCCCTTTCTAGTTGGCCATACCCCTTCCCAATTGACCCCACAAATTCAGCTGTCTCCTGCAGCCCCCCTTTGATTTGAAGTCACTAGCCACCACTGGTAACTGACTTCAAGAAGTACATCATACCAGCGAACAAAAATGTAAACAGAAACACTCATAAAACAACAAAACCTCTTATATAGTTCCACAGAGTCATGTCAATTTATGCTTCGAAAATGCACAAGTTTAAATCCAGAACATTTAAACAGATGAGTTTATTGATTAAATCACAGAAAATAAAAAGACTGTTAAGCACTTTTGTCCCTCAACAACAACAAGCAATGGGACTTCATCAGAACAGCCATTACACTTCAGAACCTTCCATTGATACTGAATCCATTAACTGGTAGTTACACCCATTACAACATTTAAAGTGATAAGTGCTTTATACAAGAATTTAAATGCACACAATAAAAATCACTTAAAAAGTATGTTACTATAAAATATTACTAAAAACCTGATAAAAAAGCATATGCTGTTGGGATATAAAATATAAACATAATTTTAAAATGTATAATGTATTGGCAAAATATGTTATAAAATATATTATGTTTGTAAAATATACTAAAATAGCCAAAGTAGATGGGATGCACTGGAAAAACAAAGTTGTATATGTTTACATAAGGTGTTGCTCTTATAGTTTTAGTGCCCTCTTTTTAAGCACTGGTAAAAAGGAGATATTATCCTTGATGCCAGTGGTCTTAACTGCATTCAACCTCATTTGCCATTGTAATTCAACTAATTCTAAGTTCAATTCCCACCAACCTAGGGTGCTTAGTGACCACCTCTAAAATATCAAATTTGAATTTAGAAAAATTTGGGAATTCAATACTGTATCTAAATAAGGCATTACTAGTGTTAGCTCTCTGTATAGCATTTCTTTTTTGAAAAGCCTTTCTGTCTTACCGACATACTAATGCCCACATCCATCACATATCCCAATGTATACAACACCTCTCTTGTTACAATTACACTTTTGCAGCCTAATTTCAAAGGGTATACTGTCTAAAACTGGGTCTATATTATAACATCAAAGTTCATAAACTTCGAATGTTATAATATCAAAACCAGTAGAGTGAACCCTTGAAATAGCGAAGCTGCAGAACACCAAATACTTTCCTAGGGAAAGTATTCAGTGGGCCGTTTCTGCAGCTTCGCTATTTCCTCAACTGTAGAGCAAAGGTTACAGACCAGGTTAAGGTAAGTGTGCGAATGAAGGTGAGTGTGTGATTGGGCATGGGTTAGGTGAGTTAGGGTTAGGGCGCGGGTCAGGTAAATGTGCGATGGTGTGGACATGATGGTTAGGGTGGGGTAGGTGAGTTAGGGTTAGGGACCAGGTAAGGTGAGTGTGCAATAATTAGGGACCTTAAGGTTAGGGATGGGTTTAGGTAAGTGGGTAGCTAGTGGTGTATGGCTGGTTTAGTGTAGGGTTTCGTGAAGTGTATGTGTGTGGATTATTTATTTTGGTGTGCTTGAGTTGTGTGTATGTTTGTCGGAACAACAAATTTTTTCCCTGGGAAAAAAATTTGCTATTCTGACTGTTCAGTTTTCTGGTGTTTTGATTGAATGGGATTGATATTATAACATTCAATGTTTTAATAATAGACCCCTAAAACTAGGGTGTTGTGCCTTAATATGTACTGACATTGATTGCAGGCTTCACAACTAGTGGTCCCTTTGTTGGGTACAATGTCTCTAATAATACTTTGTTTAAACAAAGATTTACAATTCCTACTTGTCTTGTAAATAAATTTGGGCTACCCACCAACATATTTCATTACCTCCAAATTGCCCTTAAAAATATTCCAGTTCCAAACAACTATTTATTTGAAAACCTCACTATTTGATGCATACAGAATCACCATCCCAGTTTTTGCAGAATGCCCTTCCTTATCAGCTTTATTGGATATCTCCCTGCTACCCAGTAATGGCTTAAATTATTTTAATGTTTTATTAGGTTTTTAGTAATATTTTATAGTAACACACTTTTTAAGTGATGTTTTACTGTGTGCATTTAAATTCTTGTATAAAGCACTTGCCACTTTAAATGTTGTAATGAGTGTAACAACCAGTTAATGGATTCAGTATAAAAGGAAGGTTCTGAAGTGTTGTTGCTTTTAAGCTTTAATACAATGAAATCAACCCTAAACTAGACTGAGTGTTTTACAGCTTGTGTAAACTACGTTCTGAGTTTGAAGTATTACATTTTTAATCCATTTTACATACTGCAAATTTTCACATACGATGTGGGATTCTCAAACTGAAACACAGAACAATGAGATTTTAAATCTCACACAGTTAGTCACGGTTTTAACACAACAAGTTGGTGAAATACAGAGCCAGCTTAAGAGACTACAAAACCCAGGAGGCAGTGGGGCTGGAAAATGGCCCATTGTATTTTTAGAAGAGTTAATTAACCAAAGAGACTTTTCTGAGTCACCACTTGATTGAAGGGGAAGGGCTGAGGTGAATACTGTGCCTGGAGGATGTCAAGTAGATTTGGGACTTTATAACAAAGATGGGTTTAATACTGAACAATGGGTCAAAATGGACATTTGTTTTTTTCCAGTAAGGAGAATGTGAGCAGTAACAGGCATGTGCCTAAAACTTTTGATAATAAAATGAAGGAATTTGAAAGTAAACTTTTTAAAATGTAAGGGCTGCAATGTGATAATTTGCACTTAACTGAGAACCTTAAAAATAAAAGGGTCCCAGGGGACTAAGACTTTATAAATTTCCAAATGGTTTAAAGGCAGGATCTGTGGAAACAGATGAGCTTATACATATGTTTGACAGATTTGGCTATGAATTAATGTCATTTATTATAAGGAACAACAATGTAAAAATAAATGTATTATTAGATTAATTGAATGTACTTAATGATGAAATCATGAATGATTTGTTATTAGAACACGATGTTGTTATATATGCAAGTGTGGTTAAAAAAGTTGAACATTATGTTACAGTAAATGTTGAGAGGAAAAAGAAAAAAATGGCCAGAGATGAAAGTGAATATAATAAAAAACAGCATATATTTTACCAAATGCATATTTTGAATAAAATGGTGCAGGGCATGACAATAGTAGGTCCCATTCCAAACAAGAACAGGGATATGAAGTCAGAAATAACAGTAGATTTCATGAAAAGATGGATGAGTATGAGAGAGAATGCTCACCCTTAAGAAGGTTGAAATGGTTAGAAAATAAGAATCAACAAAGCAATTTTTTTCAACAACCCCGGACCCCGAGGGGGGGGGGGATCGAGGTTTTGAATTAAATCATGAGTTAAACCTTGAGGTGAATTCTGTGGAGGAAAATATTATCAAGGAAGTAAGGGTATTTAAGTATGGTAGTTTTAAGATATTGAATTACAGTGACTTAAAGGTAGATACAAGTTTATTTATCTTAAGTAAAGGTTACAAGTTTTTACACTGCTTTAAGGCTAGTTTGGTAGATGTCATGATTGAATTAAGTTTTTTTACAAGAAGGTTAAATCTGAGAGTGTCTTTTAAAGATAAGAATATTCCATCCAAATTGAACACTGGTATACATTTAAAGAAAAAAAAGTTGTTTAACCCCCCCCCCATGTACCCGACAATATCAGCATTTGAAGGAGCATGCTCCATAGATTTATATTCCTCAGTGTATGGCAATTATATGATGTCAAATACTGACAAATATCACGAGTTTTCCAAAAATGAAATATTTATAGCTCACAGAAGCCTGCAATCACAGAAGAGTTCAACTACTTTTGGAGGAGTCTTCATTTCAAGAAGTTATTTTGGAAGAAGTATTTGAATTTTTAAAGTGTGAACATATACTAATTCCAGTGGCTTTTGGCATACCCAGGGTCCATAAGAATATAGAACATCCTCCTTTCAGAGTAATAATATCTGCACAGAATGGCGGTACATACTCTTTAGGAGTTTTTAAGACAGGGTAATGAAAAATGCTGTAGCACCAATTGACTATATGCTTAAGGATTCATGGGACCTTTTATCCAAAATAGAACATGGATGGTATAGTGAACAGGTGGGTTTTGCCACAATCGATATTGTTGATTTATTTACATCCATCCCCCATCAGGAAGGTATACAATTATTTGAAGAAGCAATACAAAGTCTTACCAGGTTAGATGAAACCCTGATTAGATTTATTATTTTGGTCATGGAAGTGATTCTGGCCATCAATTACTTCACTTTTGAAGGAGCGTATTTCAAACAACTCAGGGGAGTAGCCATGGGTGCAAGTTGTGCACCAATATTTGCTAACCTGGTATTATATGCATGAGAGGGCAAATATATATTTAACAGCAATTTCTCTGACAAATGGTTAAGTTACTTCTGTTTTTGGACAGCATCCTTATAATTTGGAAAAATAAGGAAGAGAATAATTAATCTTTTCTAGGATATATTAATAATACCCCATCCTTTCTTAAGTTTACAGGTAATTTCAACAATGAGGCCATAAATTATTTGGATATCACCTTTAGAAAGGATAATATTAGGAGAAAATTCACTACAACAATATATAGGAAACAGACCTTTTCTAATAATTATAAATTTTCAGAGTTGTCACCCTGGTTACACCTAGAGAAACATATATAAGGGGTAATTAGTCAAGGCAGCATGCATGTGCTCTGAGTTGGAATTATTTGAAATGGAAGTAACTAAAATCAGTTCAATGTTCATAGAAAGGGGTTATCCTGAAACACTAATAGTTGATATTAATGGTGAACTAAAAAGAGGTTTGGGGACAAAGTTTAATCCATTATTGGTTAGCAGGGAGATGTCCAATAAAGCCTATAAGGAAGGGCATTCTGCAAAAAAGGGGATAGTGATTCTGTATGCATCAAATAGTAAAGTAGTCAAAGAAATAGTGGTTAGGAACTGCAATATTTTTAAAGGCAATTTGGAGGTTATGAAATATGTTGGTAGGGAGCCCAAATTTATGTACAAGACAAGTAGGAATTGTAAATCATTGTTTGAACAAAGTATTATTAGAGACATTGTACCCAACAAAGGGGCCACTTGTGGAGCCTGCAATCAATGTCAATACATATTAAGGCACAACACCCTAGTATTAGAAGGTATTCCCTTTGAAATTAGGCTGCAAAATGGTAATTGTAACATGAGAGGTGTTGTGTACTTTGGGATATGTGATGGATTTGGGCATTACTATGTCAGTAATACTTTAAGGCTTTTCAAAAAAAGAATATATGAACATGTATATGCTATACAGAGAACTAACACTAGTAATGCCTTATTTAGATACAGTATTGAATTCCCAAATTTTCTAAATTCAAATTTGGTATTTTAGAGGTAGTCCCTAAGCACCCTAGGTTGGTGGGAATTGAACTTAGAATTAGCTGAATTACATAGGCAGATGAGGTTGAATGCAGTTAAGGCACCTGGCATCAACGATAATATCTCTTTATTACCAGTGCTTAAAAAGAGGGCACTAAAACTATAACACCACCTTATGTAAACATATGCAACTCTGTTTTTCCAGTGTAATGGCTGTTCTGATGAAGTCCAGTTGCTTGTTTTTGTTGAGGGATGAAAACACTTAACAGACTTTTTACGTTCTGTGATTTAGTCAATAAACTCAGCTGTTCTAATGATCTGAATTTAAATTTTTGCGCTTTTGAAGCATGAATTCTCTGTGACTGTGGAGCTATATGAGAGGTTTTGCTGTTTCATGTGTAATTGACTTCAGCCAGTGATAATTCCATTCATTGGTCACACAGAACTGGTTCCAAATAAAACTCTAGCCAATACTATTTCCTACTATTATGTTATTTCTTAACATTTTTATTTGCTTAGTGAGGCTGTGTGATAGGCAGCACTGTGCACATATGCTTTATAAAAATAAATGGGGATTCACCGCTAAGGTTTTGTAAAACATTAACATCTATTGTGCAATGATGCTTCATTCCCAGTTTATGTTTAAAAATATGACATTTGTGATATAAGGAGCATAACATGTGACAGTTACTATTGATTGTATAAAATACACCTGCTAAGGAACTGACTGTGTGTCTGGATAGGTTAATGCATTGTTGTTGGAGGCAGATGATACTGGGTTTGAAATGGGGTATAGGTATGAATTTTACAAGTGTGTACACTAATTTTGCATACATGTTCCTGATATTACTGCCTTTTACTGTTACTTAGTGATGGTTCACATTGTGCACCATTGTGCAATGATTCTTTAAAGAAAAGAAATGGGGAAGATAGGAAAGTGGTGAAATGGGGGGCAAGTATGGCAAAAAACAAAGTTAAAAGACAGCAGGAATGTGCCAGAAGGGTGTAAGAAAGAGCTATAGATATACATTTTCTCAACAGTGAAAACTGACCAGATGTATACCATATTAGCTCAACTTGAACTTTAACCTCCAGAGACAGCAGTAACAACAACATAATCATGTTCTATAACCAGCTGGACCAAATAAAGTCTGTGAAGTAGACACATGTGAAATGGAGAGCCATGTATGGGACACATTTTTATTTTTGGAACAGGTGCCCTTTTTTTTGGTGAGAGAGGAATGTTGGGGAAGGGACATAGGCATGTCAGAGGCAGGCAAGTTGGCAAGGTGAGGAAGCAATTGCTGACAGACAGGACATACAAGACAAGATCCAGGGATGATGAAGGACACAAGAGAAGGGAGAACTCCATGTTTGGGGTGATGGTGGGGAAATTGAAGTCTCATGGATATTGGGATGGATGACAGTGGGAGTCAAGTCCTCAACCAGTGGATTTTCACCACTGTCCCCTCATTCTGCTGGCAGCTGCAGTGCCTGACATGTGTGTCTCCAACAAGTACTCTGTACCTGGATGGAGGGCAGGCACTCCATTTGGTGTAGGGGTGCATCCACTATGAGGTGGGCAATCCTACACACCATACCTGGAAACTCATTCTGGGTAATAAATCCACCCCCTCCACCACTGATCCCAGAGAGGACCACAGGCCTGGCCATTGGGGCAGAACTACCTGAGGGCCCAGGTAGTGCAGTTGGAGCAGAGGAGGTGCTATCAGGCTGCAGGCCAGACCTGCTGGGCCTCAGTCCTGTAGCCAGTGTAATGAGAGTAGAAGGATCACAGGGGACCTGTCTACCCTGTTGTGCTATAGTAATTAAAAAACGAACATACAATTATAAAATTAAAAAAAAAAACAAATAAACAAAAATTCAAAATTAGGCACATAAAAAACAAATAGGTGAACAGAGAAAAAACAAAAATTAAACATATTAATAACAAAAATGATGGCAAATTATATAACAACAAATTCAAACAAAATCAGAAATAATAAATTTAAAAAATACAAAATTGTACATAATAATAACAAAATGTACACAAATTAAACAATTAAAAAAGAAGATAAGGGGGTGGGGTGAGAGAAAAAAGCGGAAACATTACTAACTCATAATTAATATACAAAAGCTTTCTACAATTACTTCACTCTATTTTGTTGCATTTTACTTTTAATATTACCATTTCTTAAGAGATTTCTTTACTACTTTGATGACTACCCAGTTACTAACAGATGGACACTGTAGTACTGATCAGACTGCATCCAGCAATCATACATGTGTGCATATATTGTACCTATACATGCTTAAACTTGACAGCAGGCCAGTTATGCCAGAGGTATTGAGGTCTGAAAGTAACTTGCTATAATGATGATTAGCTAACAGTATTGTGTACATAATGCTGGAAACATAACACTATTGTATATGTGGGAAGTGTGTTCTTTGAACCCACAACCTCTGATTACTGTGATAGTGTACTTTCTTTTGGACAATAGACTACTGCATGTATACTGTCCTTTTACACTTTATACATGCCTGCTCATTGCTACTTGATAATGTGAAATGGTTGCTTTGTGCTGCAGAGTATGCCATGCATACATTCTTTTACAGTTGAAATATGCATGCTCAATTTGGTCTAGGACATTTCACTGAATGCACATTTCACTGAAAGTCAAATCAGTGCGCACTTTTCACTGAAAGCTCAATTCACTGAAAACTCAATTCACTGAAGCACATTTCACTGAAAGTTATATATAGCCTTTTCCCCACTGTAGTACGGCCTTGGAGTTAGTATATATAGTAAGGGGAATGTAGGGAGCACGGCCCCCACATCGGGGGTGTGGGGGGCATAGCCCCCCACATATTTTAAATAGTTTGAACTATATACATGGATATTTGCAATTCCAATATATAACACTTTTCTGAACATAATATATACTTAAAATACAGCCCCCTTACTATATATAAGCTAACTCCAGGCTCAAACTATAGTGGGGAAAAGGCCATATATAACTTTCAGTGAAATGTGTTTCAGTGAATTGAGTTTTCAGTGAATTGTGCTTTCAGTGATTTGTGTTCGGTCATTTGAGTTTCAGTGAAATGTGCATTCAGTGAAATGTCCTAGACCCGCTCAATTATACACAACTGTCTGAAATAACAAGTAATCCATCTTTAACGCTACAATAACAGTACTTTATATATATATATGCATACATACCACATGCTTTTTTCATCCTTACCAGGCACACTCCATGAGACCTCACATTTGAGGCCCTTTCTTCGGCAGCTGTGGAAAAGAAAGGCAAAACAAAATGCCATTATGAATACCAGTTTTGACTATATTCAGCTATAACTTTTATTATAGTTCAATGCATTTTATACTTACACATCTGTGGAGTGTCCCCCACTCTACATTCCCTGAATCACTGACCAAGGGTATCCCTTTTCCTTCTATGGAGGTTTCATAGTCATGGTGACACTGCTCACCAGTGCATGGGATTCCTATTGCACTGATCAAAGCCCTAGCCAAACTAGTCCAGGCCTCAGACTTATACTGAGAACCTGAGTATTCCCACTGCAATAGGCATGGGCCATGATCCTTAACTAGGAGCTCAACAAAAACTTTGAACTCTTGAATACCCCAGTACTCCACACAAAAGTGCACACCCTGTCCAACACCAACCACATCTCCTAAATATCTAGCTCAATGTTGAATGTGCATTTCCCACCAAGTCCACTTTAAATATATGTTTTCCCACCAATTGCACATATTGCACGTACTGAGAGTGTGCATTGTCTGTTTTTGGCTTCATTTGAAAATGCTGCACGCCACTTGCCATCCCACAAACACAATAAGCCAGGGTGCGCTATGGTAAGCGGTATGCAACAGTGGGCAATAAAAGAAAATAAACAAAAAAAATGCAGTTCCAAGGATATTTGATATACAGCTGCTAATATACTTCTGTTATTCAAATGGGATTGCAGAAATACACTTGCATCAACATAGTACAAATTACTCCCACAGTCATACTTTTCATAATATATACACAATACCTATATAAATGATTAGGTAAACTTAACTGGCACAATATTAGTATCTCAGCCCTCATACATGTGAATATTAATATCAGCTACATGTCAGGTGATATGAGTGAGAGTAAATATGACCCGAAATGGATCAACACTAAAAATGTATGTCATATGCAGTTTATGAACCCAGGACCATGTGTATAGTAGTCCTAAACTTATAGCTGTTGCCACAAGAATGTTAAAGAAAAGCACTAGTCTATGTTACATTTAATTTATAGAATCTCCAAGGTCAACACAGTAAAAGAAAGCCTTGCTCACCCTATACTAGAACCCAGGACCGTTTGCACTCCAGACGGAGACTTACCACCTGTTACCATATGATTACTTACTTGACATCCCCTATATTAGTATTCATTGCTAACTTGATGATGTTAGTGCAGCACAGCCTCACTTACTGGGTTTGTGCAGTACCCAGTGGTGTTATTCGAATACATCCGGTTTCTATTTTTGGCTGTCTGGGTCATGTCTGATACATGCACCAACTAGCTAAGCATCTCACAAACATGTGCAAAAAAGAGTGAAATGCAAACCAATAAAATATATGACAGTAATACATGCAGAATGACATATCGAACAAGGGGAGGTTATTGCTGTCATATCTCTCAACTTTACAGATTTTCGCAGAATGTCCAGATTTGTGTTTCATATTTTTAGTCTGTTTCTCAAAAATAGGGTTTTTTTTTGGCAAATCATTGGGGTTGGAATTCAGAAAATATTGCCAGACATTCAAGATTCAGACTTCATACCCTTTGGAACATTCATCCTACTGCAAATCCTATTATTCTATCAATTTTTTAAGGTTGTAAGTGCATTATTTAAACATTGCCCCTATTTTGGCCCTTTGTCACTTAGTATTTATAGCTTTGTTCAGATTTCTTGCTGTAAGAGGTTGGGCGGTCTGCATGACTTATGATGTGTATTATTCCTTGGGGGGGGGGGTATGGCAACAGAGCTGCATTCTATAAACCTCATTGTTCTATCACTTTTCCAAGTTTGTAAGAGCAATATTTCAAAAGCAAACCTATTTCTGGCCCTTTTTCCACCCATTATTTATGGCTTTGTCCAGATGTCTTGCCCTAAGAGGTTGGGAGGAATTGATGTGTATTGTCCATTTGGGGACAGGTTGACCATCTGTGCTCTCTTTTACATTGACTCAATATCTGTGTTGATTTGCAAGATTTTGTGGCCAGCAAAACTGGCATGAGCTGTGAAACCTCACTTAGGCATGCTGCGCCTCATTAATGTGCATTGTGAGCTGTCCTTCACTGCCCACCATCATGTATACAGATACACTCAATGTAGGCTCTACACAGAGCCTACAGGGAGTTTAATGAATTCCGCCAACAGTTTTATCTTTCAGTTTTTGCTTGTTTTTTTTTTTTTTTTTTTTTTTTTTTTTAATAAGGGAAACAATTTTATAGAAGAAATTAATTTGACATAAATACCTTTGCATTTTTAGTTTAATTAATGGATGAAGTATATAAAGTTTTTTTTTTATTAGCTATTTTGAGTCGTGGTTTAATTCAAATTATATTTACTGATAAATCTTAATGATATTGATTTTCATGAAATTCTGTTTTTTGGTGAATAAAAGTGCTTTTTTTATAGTTGGAATCTGTTGACTGATAATTTATCAACAATAAAAAGTTTCTAATGTCTGCACCTCAGTGTTTTTTTTAAGTTTTGCTATAAGTAGGCATTTTTATCAAAACACTTTTCCATTTGCTTAGTGCGACTAACCTGTTCTTACTGTATTTGAGTATCAACATAGCAGTGCTCTTCTTGGATAACTGATATGCAAGTACAAAACACAGGACTATGAATATTGTTCTTAATACCTGATATGAAATCTACATATAGTATTTGTCATTAAACATTTAAAAATGATGTTATCCAAAATTATGTCTGTCAAAACATTATAAAACCTTTGAACTGGTTCTTAATATACCACTATTCTTACTGAAAACATCCTTCACAGCACATATTTTTCACCTTGGTAGATTACAGAATATAATGAATTAATTTCATTAGTACACATTAATACAAGGCTTAACAACAATAGAAACTAATAAACTTAATTCTCAGATTAACAAACTACTAATTTGATTTACAACATTTGAAGTATATTTAATATTAAACTCAGGTGAATGGACTACTGGCTCCTGTCTCTTATCCACAAATTGTCCTGATGACTCTATTTTAGAGCTTGCGGCAGGGCTATAAAGAGAAATGAAGGACATTGCAGTTCTTATGGTATTTATAAAATGGTCTCCTCTCAATATAGATGAAATAACAAAGATCATACAACTGTATTATAGTTGCATCAGAGGTTAACAAATCTAATAAAGATTCATCTAACACTTACATGCTCTATGAATCCTGATAATATCAACTTCCAAACAACAGTTTGAATCAAATAAGATTTCAATAATGTCCATCTTACAAAATTAGGTGTCTGTAACAATCAAAGCCCATCTCTTATCAGTTTTCATAAGTCTTTGAATTCTGTCATTACTCACATGCTTTCATCAGCAGTTAAATTATAACTTTCCTTGTCAGGGTTATTTAACTTGTGAATGTTGCACTATAAAGAGATTCAAAACTCACAGAGTTGGGCATACAGCTTTGTCTTTAAGACAAAAGCATTGTTGTTAGTGTTAGGAAAACACTGACCTGCTTACCCACCTTAAAGTTGGTGTCCTTATATACCGCCACTGAGTCTGTCTTATTCTTTGTGAATGTGCTGAAAACAAGCCAGAGACAAACAAACAATGAAATGTTGTGTTCATAGGTTCTCTTATTTAATACAGTCTAAAATAAACAGAATTGAAGGTATGAAAATAATATAAAAGGAAAACAATTTTGCATGAAAGAAGACAACTCAAAACTATTAAGGGGCTCTTTATTCTCATATTCGTGCTGCCTCTGCTATGCGCATGTTGCTGAGAATTCCTTACAGGTAGTCTTCCTGATGTGAGCCACTGGCATCTGCTGATGAACCTAGTGAATGTCATCTCGGTAGAACCACTCTCAGAAAATATCTCCTAAACTACACAGGCAACATTTTTTTCTTAGATATTTTTAGCATTATCAATAAAAAATGTATAGCAATAAATCAGTTGGCACAGTTCTTTCCAGATCATGGGATGCAGACCCTGCAGACCCTTGTTATTACATCTGATAATTAACCATATGTTAATCCTGCCAAATATGGAGGTATTTGACTATGCTCCATTGTTCTCATGACTCAGTTGTTACACATTATATGCCTTCTCCTATGAACTAATGCCTGGACTTAGGATAAAGTAATCCCTGAAGGTAGAAAGGCTTTCCAGACAACATTACCTTGTAGTTAACAGGCAGCTTAGGAGTAATACCTATACAAAAAAAATCATTTTTGCAAAGAGAAAAAATGTTACACAGATAAGTGTGAAATGCACCAGAAAACATGGATGGACCCAAAATAAATTATAACTCTCTTACTCCCAACTCACAAATGTAGTCTCTTCTTTCCTGTGGTCAGTAATAATCAGAGCAGCTTGTAGCGCAAATAAAAGTCAGACTTGGACATAGATGGATACATATAGTTACACATATACATTCAAACACACACACACACACACACACACACACACACACACACACACACACACATGTACACTCATGTGCACATGTATATACAAAAACAAAAACCCTCATGCAGATACATGCACACAAACATACACACGGATGCGTTCTTACTTACACACGTGGATACATGCATGTAAACATACACACACACACACACACACACACACACACACACACACACACACACACACACACACACACACACACACGCAGATACTTCCAAACACACACAGATTTCTGTACACATACATACACACACACAAACACACACACGCACACACACACACACACACACACACACACACACACACACACACACACACACACACACACACACACACACATGCACATGCAAATACACATGCACATACCCTTCCCCCCACACAAACAAAAAACATAAATACAATCAGCTGCAATACCTTGCTGTTTCAAGGGAACGTAAGGAACATTCATCCCTCAAAAAATTTTTGCTGGTTGGAATAAAAATGCACAATATCCATGCATTGAAAAAAATGCACAATATCCATATACTGACATTGAGACAGTATACAATTATGTCCTCTTTTAAACAACTGTGGATACCAGTAGAAATTGTCAAGATTTAAACCCATTCCTTTTGTAATAAAACAACCTTCCAACAATCATAACCAGTACAGCTGGCAAATCAAATTAATTGCTGAAATCATATGCCTGCATGCACGTATACACACACACACACACACACACACACACACACACACACACACACACACACACACACACACATACACACACACACACAAACATACACGTCTTGTAAAGAGAAAGGTAAGTTGTCTAGATTTACGAATCTTTCATACTTCCACCTAATTCAGTGATCAGATGTGAGAAGACAACTGAAATGTATGAAAAGAAATTATCACATGTATGCAAACAATCCAGTGAGAGTGATTAGATTAGTGATTTTAGGGGTTCGTATCAGCAGACCAAAGACGCATGTTTCCGAATGCGTCTTGGTCGAACTGAAAACACTGAAATGGCAAAATATCGAAGCGGTATGTAAGTGAATCCTTTTTGGTACTGCAGTGTGGTCTTGGAGTTGGTATATTTAAGTAGGGAGGTGTGGGGGGCACAGCCCCCCACATCGGGGGTGTGGGGAGCAAAGCCTCCCAGTTAATGTCATATTTTAACGTGTTTTCTTTCTTTCTTTTTTTTTGTTTTTTTGTTGGAACAGCGATTTTTTTCCCTTGGAAAAAAAAATCGCTGTTCTGACAGTTCGGTTTTGTAAGCTTTCGCTTACATGGAGTCGATTAATCACCATTCCCTTATCTAAGCATTCGGTGATCTAATAGAGATGTGATTTTAGGTAGGTTTATCGACTTTTGTATGAACTATGCTATGCTAAACAGTGTTATGGCTTTCAGATATGCAACTTAAAAAAGGTGTGTGTGTGTGTGTGTGTGTGTGTGTGTGTGTGTGTGTGTGTGTGTGTGTGTGTGTGTGTGTGTGTGTGTGTGTGTGTGTAAGGCACACATGTATTTAACTGCAGTAATGGTAACCTCCTTGATCCACTGCATTACAGAACCAGTGTTAACAAAATACACACAGGAAATTTAAGCACTAAAAAACACACGACTCCTCCATCCAATAACAGGTAGTATTCAATTTTTTATATTTTTAGAGCATGGTTGCATCAGGTATATTGGACATATAACAATTAAAGTATAATATAATCCATCTTCTATATCAAAGTACACATTAAAAGCAGCTTTGAATTTTGTTGAGTAATCTTGTTATTGCCAGTGCTCCTAGTGTCTTTTTTCTTCTCAATTTCTCCATATATTGTTGCCAATGCTGACTTTGTAATATATGTTTCTCTGTTTGTGTGTGCATGTGTGTGTGTGTGTGTGTGTGTGTGTGTGTGTGTGTGTGTGTGTGTGTGTGTGTGTGTGTGTGTCTGTGTGTGTGTTGGTGATAATACAAAACATATCTATGTTGTCATTCTTAGAACCACTGCTGCAGCTGGTTGCGTACTATGAACTCTGTCTTTTAATTAGAATTTTCATGCTCAGTAGGTTAGTTTTTAATATGTTAAAACACATCACAGGAGCAGCTTTCTGTAATTTGTAAGAAATTCAGTCTATGGAAACACGATTATTTCTGGCAGGTCTAGCCATCTGCTGCTTCCACTGCTGATGTTAGATATGCAATTGCAGACCCCATGCTGAAAACTGTCTAAAATTCCTATACTCACCATTAATGAAATATAAAACATCATTGGTACTTAGATACTTAATTAATGGATACTTTTTAACAATAAAATCTTACTCCTACTTTCATAACTTTTGTAATCCGTTGCCATTTTTTTAATTGTCTTTTAGTTTGGTTAAGGTTCCTCAGCAACAGTAGATTTTGAACCATGGTTAATGTATACTTTATCCTCACAAAGGTGACTTCTCCAACAACATTCCATGCATTAATAATCTGTATGTTTTACAGCAACCTGGATCTCTGTACTTCGTTGGGTTAAGGTCATGATCACTGATCTACACATAAAGCTGTTTGTTAGACAAAATTTAATCATTTTATTCCATATTTTCATCGCTTATAAAGCTCTAATTTGCAATAATATAATGCCAGAGTTAATGACTGCCCAATAATGTGGACCCTGTTGAACTGAAAGATGGCTGATATTCTGCCCTTTAGCCTCGTCAACCCACACTGGTTCTGTATCATTAATGACTACCAGCTATCTGAGTAGTTCAAGGATAAAGATTCTATACCCAGTAACCTTTTGCCCTGCAGTCTCATTTTGTTCAAATTCTGAGTTAATATAACCAAAAACAGCCTAGCTGAGCAAAACAATAAAGCCCCAGAGAGGATTAATGTAGCAGACTAGCGTTTATTAAATTAAAGTAAAAAAGCATTAACGAAGTTGAAATTCCGTTTTCGTTTATACAACTTCATCAGATGTGGGCTGAGACACAAATCATTGTTTTAAATATCCAAAAACAAATGACATCACAAATTAATCAACCAGTAAAAATCAGGCAAATGTTTTCCCTCTAACTTCTAAAATCCACAGAATCATATTTTAACACAACCCTTTAAAAACAGATCAAATAGTATAAAATTGCTTGTAAAGGATTGAACTTCAAGACACAATTGAAAATATAATAAAATGATACTTAAAAACATGTCTTTTAAAAAACACATATCCCCTGCACTAATGAATAAATAAACTGCTATGTGCAAAATAAAGGAGAGAAAAAATACAGTACTTATAATTTAGCCGTTCTCAATTTTAAAAAAGTCGCAAGAGAAACATGCTCATTTAAACCTGGTTTCCTGTTGGATTCCAAGGTCAATTGCCACCACAATTCTCTATATTCGATGGTTTCTTCCCACATGCCCCCTCTTTTATCCATACTATTTTTTTCCAGCACAAAAAATTTGTAGTACACCCCAAAACATTCCAATGAATGTTTATACAAAGCATCACTGTCCTTCTTAGTCTGTATATCATACATATGTTCATAGATTTTCCTTTTAAGCTTTCTCTCTGTCTTTCCTATATAGAAAGCCTGACAGATGTGACATAGTGCTAAGTATACTAGGGCACTAGTCTCACAATTGTTATAAAACATACTATTTAAAGTAGTATTTCTACTTTCTAAAAAAATAATTTCTTTGTTAATAACAAATTCACACTGAGAACATTGGCCACATTTAAAAGTACCATATCTCTTGTTATTGCTACTCACGTTAGTCTTAATATTTTTATATAAATAGTCTTTCAGATTTCTTGCATTTTTGTATACCACTTTTATTTTCTCCTTTTTTTATATATTTAGATCAGTAAGAAGCATACATTTATTCCATTCTTTATTAAAAATGTATCTAACTAATCCTGATCCACCATTATATTCCAATATTAAGGAATTAACAAAACCATTTGTCTCACAACTGTATTCAAAATTATTTAATAAATCGTCTTGACCTAGAATAGGCTTATAAATTCCATTCCTCTCATTCTTAACTTCAGTCTCTATTTTCATCAATCGGCTATCGGGATAACCTCAATCCTGAAACATTTGCTTACGCAATAAAACTTCATCAGCAAAATCTTTATTATTAGAAGTCATTCGACTAGCTCTAATAAATTGTCCTTTGACAATATTTTCTTTAAAACGAGGGGGTGGGCACTATTAAAATGTAAATATGCATTGCAGTGTGTTTTTTCTAAATATCTTAGAGTGAAAAGTGTTGTTTTCTTTATAAACTTCCACATCAAGATATTGTAACTTATCAGGGGAATAATTATAAGTGAACTTTAAAAATTCTGTGCTGTTATTTAAAAATTCAATAAAACCTTGAACTTCATCCTCTTTCATTTATTCATGGAAGGGCTTATTGATTCTAAAACCAAAGGTTTCTTAACAGTGGAAAAACCAAAGATTCCCACAATGTTTGGCATCCCCAAGTTACATAAGGATGAGAGAGATCCCCCTATAAGGGTAATTGTATCTGCTGATGGATCCAAAACCATGCCTTTGGCAAAGTTAGTTGACACAAAACTTAAAGGTTTATGGTTAAAGAGACAAAGTATTTTAAGGGATTCATGGGACCTATTAAGAAACCTTAAACATGATTTGGTCAAAGATAATTTAGGCTTTTTAACCATTGATATTGTTGATTTATTTACATGTATACCCCACCATGAAGGTTTGTCTTTATTGGAAGAAATCATTTATGAAGATGGGACATTGTCAAGGGATGAATGTACCTTGATAATGCATTTAATTGAATTGGTATTACAATACAACTACATTTATGTTAATGGTGAATTTTTTCACCAAATAAAAGGTGTGGTTATGGGTGCAGTTTGTGCATCCACATATGCAAACCTAGTTTTAGCGAAATGGGAGGAAAATATATTTTAGACTCCATATATAAAAATAGTTGGAGTATGTATAAGAGATTCTTGGATGATATATGCATTCTTTGGACTGGTTAGATGATGAAGTACAAGGTTTTATTGAATTTTTAAATAACAGCGTGGAATTTTTAAAGTTCACTTATAATTATTCCCCTGATAAGTTACAATATCTTGATGTGGAAGTTTATAAAGAAAACAACACTTTTCACTCTAAGATATTTAGAAAAAAACACACAGCAATGCATATTTACATTTTAATATTGCCCATCCCCCTTGTTTTAAAGAAAATATTGTCAAAGGACAATTTATTAGAGCTAGTTGAATGACTTCTAATAAAAAAAGATTTTGCTGATGAAGTTTTATTGCTTAAGCAAATGTTTCAGGATAGAGGTTATCCTGATAGCCTATTGATGAAAATAGAGACTGAAGTTAAGAATGAGAGGAATGGAAGGTATAAGCCTATTCTAGGTCAAGACGATTTATTAAATAATTTTGAATGCAGTTGTGAGACAAATGGTTTTGTTAATTCCTTAATATTGGAATATAATGGTGGATCAGGATTAGTTAGATAATTTTTTAATAAAGAATGGAATACATTTATGCTTCTTACTGATCTAAATATATTAAAAAAGGAGAAAATAAAAGTGGTATACAAAAATGCAAGAAATCTGAAAGACTATTTATATAAAAATAATAAGACTAATGTGAGTAGCAATAACAAGAGACATGGTACTTTTTATTGTGGCCAATGTTCTCAGTCTGAATTTGTTATTAATAAAGAAAGAATTTATTTTAGAAAGTAGAAATACTACTTTAAATAGTATGTTTTATAACAATTGTGAGACTAGTGGCCTAGTATACTTAGCACTATGTCAAGTCTGTCAGGCTTTCTATATAGGAAAGACAGAGAGAAAGCTTAAAAGGAGAATCTCCTTTTCTCCTTTATTCCTTTATTCCTTTATTTTATCCTTAATTATCCTTAAATGAGTCATACGTACCAAAACTTTGGCGTTCAGCCTACATTCTACCTCTTCACAAAGGAGGCAAAAACACCACTATTTCTAACTTCCGCCCCATCGCCCTACTCTCTCCAATATCTAAAATTCTAGAAAAATGTGTCCACCACCAACTTTTACCCTGTCTAATTCAAAATCACCTCCTAACACCTACCCAGCATGACTTCCACCCTGGCCACAGTACCATAACTGCCCTACTATCCTTCCTAGAAACTGTCAATCTAGCATGAGACTCTGGACTCATTGTATCCACAGTTCTGTTAGATCTTTCAAAAGCCTTTGACACCATCTCCCACGCCCACCTTCTTCATCATCTGGCTAATCTCAATCTCTCCCCAAATACTCTATCCTGGTTCTCCAGTTACCTATCTGATAGATCTCAAGCAGTCAAATGGAAGAACTCCTTCTCCTCCTATTTGCCTACACCTACTGGCGTTCCTCAGGGATCCATCCTTGGACCCATGCTTTTCAACATCTTTATAAATAACCTTCACACCTTCATCCCTGAAACCACAGTCATCCAATATGCTGATGGCTCTACCTTGATCTTCTCTGCCCCAAACTTTCCTGAACTCCTGACCAAAACCCAATTAGCCTTTACCACTACAGAGAACTGGATGCACCAAAACCACCTTTCTCTCAACTCCAATAAATCCAAAATACTAATTTTTCTCCCCTCCAAGGTTTCATCTTTGGACAAAAACACTTTCAATGTTCTAAGCCAAACTAACACTGCCATTGAAGTGGTCCCCTCTGCAAAACTCCTTGGCATCACCATTGACGAACACCTCAAATTTGATCTTCACATACAATAAAACATTAGGAAAACCCACCAAAAGCTAGGTATGCTATTTAGGAACAACCACTTTCTTTCAAACTCCACTAGGCATACCCTGGCAACCACCTACCTCCTACCTTCCCTTCTATATGGAGCCCATCTTCTAACCAATTTGTCTGTTACCAACACCTCTAAGCTCGAAGCTTGCTATAATAAGATCTCTAAATTTGCCACCAAATCCAAAACATCACCTCACCACTGCCTCAGCCTTCACTCTCTGAACTGGTTAGAACTCCCTAACCACCTAGACTATCTACAACTAACCACTGCTCACAAACTAATATTCTCCCCTGATAAATGCACAGCCTTAAAGAACATCCTTCCTCCATACATCCCTAACAGATCACTGAGATCAGAACACCAAAACCTAATCTCCATTCCTAAATCCAAACGATCCACTGGCCAGCTTTTACTCTCCTTTTCTCTAGGTAAAAAATGGAACTCTCTGCCTCCTTCACTTAGGACTATACCCAACACTGATTCCTTCAAAACTCAAATTTTTCTTCACCTGTCTTCCAAATGGAAATGCTCCTGCTTTCACCCCACTTAAATTCTAGGGACTCCCAACTAAGCTCCCCTTACCCCCACTCCACTATACTCTCATACTTGTTCTTATTTCTCAAAAGATCTAGAACTAGCAGACTTTAATTGACTCCAAGCATATGAATATTGTTTAAAAAAAAAAATCTGTTGTCAAGTTGTTAAACTGTCTTATAATGTACTTTACACTCTGAATCTCTCGAATGTGTGTACCCTACTCTTTATTTCACATTGTAACCTTTATTTGTTTTTGCAACCTTTATTGTATGGTATTTCACTTTGCAATCTTTATTTGCATTTTTGTAACCTATATTGTATTATACTGCTCATGGAGCTTTTCTCCCCGGGCCTCCACTGAAAATGGGCACTTCTTGGCCCAGTGGACTTCTCCGGTAACCAAACTGAAAATAAATAATAAATAAATAAATCTATGAACATATGTATGATATACAGACTAAGAAGGACAGTAATGCTTTGTATAAACATTCACTGAAATGTTTCGGGGCCTAATATAGATTTTTTGTGCTGGAAAAAAATTAGTATGGATAAAAGAGGGGGCATATGGGAAGAAACCATTGAATACAGAGAATTGTGGTGGCAATTGACCTTGGAATCCAGCAGGAAAGCAGGTTTAAATAAACATGTTTCTTTTGCCCCACTTTTAAAATGAGAACGACTAAATTATAAGTACTGTATTTTTTCTCTCCTTTATTTTTCACATAACACTTTATGTATTCATTAGTGCAGGGGATATGTGCTTTTTAAAAGACATGTTTTTAAGTATCATTTTATTATATTTTCAATTGTGCCTTGAAGTTGAATCCTTTGCAAGCAATTTTATACTATTTGATCTGTTTTTAAAGGGTTGTGTTAAAATATGATTCTGTAGATTTTAGAAGTTAGAGGGAAAACATTTGCCTGATTTTTACTGGTTGATTAATTTGTGATGTCATTTGTTTTTGGATATTTAAAACAATGATTTGTGTCTCAGCCCACATCTGATGAAGTTGTATAAACGAAAACGAAATTTCAACTTCGTTAATGCTTTTTTACTTTAATTTAGTAAACGCTAGTCTGCTACATTAATCCTCTCGGGGCTTTATTGTTTCACTCAACAAGGCTGTTTTTGGTTATTTTATTTGGTTTTGGGTACCTCGTTTTGTCAAATTCTGAGTTGTTACTATTGCACACACAACATCAAGATACAGTAATATTAGATTAGGCTGATTTCTGAAAAGTTATGTAAACATAATAGGTGTAACTGTTCATATTCATATTTAACAAATTTCAGTCTGTGTTTTCATTGTTGAAAGGGATGGCATGCTAATAAAAATATATACATTCACTGGAATACGCATATTCTGACACCTCCGTGTCATAGTTAAGCAGTTGAATTTATATTCCATAAGAGATTCCTCAACTTACATCATTCTACATGCCTTGTTTTACACAAAAAAAACTGTTTATCTGAGAGCTTTTTCCTATTATTTTGCCAGCTCAAAAAACATTGACAATGATCTGTATTCTCCCACAAGACTTCATTCGATGTGAACTCAGATAATATAAGGAATCCTCATTTCCTGACTCAAGCCAATAGGCTGTAATAAAATAAGACTAGTTTAACATTAGGCTATGATAAAATAAGAATAGTTTAACACAAACGCATGCTAGGAAGAAGTAGTTACTTCTGATGGACTTTTAAAGCAGATTATATGAAATAGCCATGACTGTAATGCTAACATATGTGTTACAAAGCCAATCAAGTTGAGTATACCCTTATTCCTATCAACATACATAAATATATAGCCCACTGCCTACAAAATTACTGCATAATACAAACAGCTAATAGAGTAGCATGCATATTAATGGAAAACATACATGAATAAGAAAAATGAACTAAGTACATTAACTTGAGGTTTGAAACTCGACATTTCATATTTATATCTTCTTATCCTACTACATGTAAAACTTAGCCAGCTGAAATAAGTGATTCATTAGCACCATATAATCATAACAGTTACAAGGCAAGTAAATTGAGACATCCTTTGTACCTTGCCAATATTTAACTTCATGATATACCTCACACTTATAGAAGGCAAAGTAGGTCAAGCAAGGAATTAATTTGTTAATGTCTTTCCAATCATCAATTTTTGTGTTGAAAATAATGTTTTTTTTTTTATTTTGATGATAAATATTACATACAGAAGAAGGGAGTCACATTGACCAGAGCATGTGCTAACTTGCAGGCAAATATAATCCTCATGGAGTGGGAAAGGAGTTACTTATTTTCCTCTCATTTTTAGTAAGAAGAGGTGCTTTACATGCCTTAACTCAATTTAAGAGATTTATTGGGTCAACATCAGAATTTTTTTAGTCTGAAGTGAAGCACTCTGATGTAAGTTTTTGATGTACACATTTTTAAGTCAGTGAATGATTGACATACTGGACTCAAAAGAATGTAAGGAAAATTCTCATATGCATTTTACCAATATGCAGCTAAGATATGTGCTTAATAATGTAGTTATAGGACAGTTTATGAGGGCAGCTAGGCTAACTACCAATGAAGATGAGTTGGAGACAGTCCTAAATGAATTGTACATTAATTTTACTACTAAAGGTTATGGAAAATATAAACTGATATGTGTAAAGGATGAAGTGTTAATTGAGCTGTCAGAGAATTCTAGATCATGTTTTAATCCTATGCACATTAAAAAAGTGAAGGAGAAAGTTAATGATTTAACTTTTCCTATAACCTACATGTGGGATGCAAGTTTTATTTGTGAGACTATGAAAAAAAATTGCAATATTTTAATTGACTGATGTGAAACTTAAGAACATAGTGAGTTATTAATAGCATGAGTTTTAATATGAGGTTATGCTATAAAAGATGGAATGTAGGATAATTTACTATGAAAAAAGGCACTCACCTATGTGGTAACTGCATGATGTGTAGATTTATAAATAAGACTGATATTTATGATAAAGGCTGATATTTATGTTTTCTAAAAAACAGGTAACACTTTTACCTTTTGGCAGTATACAGACTATGCAACCATCATATAATTTATTTAGCTTAGTGCCAAATTTGTTATGCTTATTATGTTGTCAAAACCAACCACCAGTTTAAAAAGCATGCATATGAACATATATTCGATATAAATAAGAGAAAAAGCACAGATGCTCTAGTGCAACATTTATTATAAAAGGATGAAAACCATTCTTTTAAATTTCAAGTTTTAGATTTTGTGTTTGTTAATCCAAGAGGTGGTAAACTTATTAGTGGAGCTGAAGTTGTTAAGTTAAAAAGGATAATTCAAATGGAATATTTAAAAAAACCTTGGACTTAAGTATGCTCTATGTTAGAAATTTGTTTTAAAGGAGAGATGTTTGAGACATTAAACTATGTTTGTAAATATATTAAAGTATGACATGCCTGAATGATTCTAATGTTTGATGATGTCATTGACCATGTGATTGACATTTTTGCATATAAGATGGTGTATTATAAGGTTTTTTAGAGCCTGTGGAAGCTATTAAGGGAAAACACACAAGTTTTGTTTTTTGTTTATTAAATATTGTTATAAGATATATGGTGTATTGAGCTATTTTTGTGATATATGTCTTGAAGTGTGCCAGGGTGTCACTCTATTTTAAGTGTAAGAGCAATTGTATCCATAGATGTTATAAATGTTGGGTAAAACACTTGTCTTTTCAGTGAATTTAATTTATATGTTGGTTGTGACTAAACCCTTTTTTTCTAGTGTTTGTTGAGCCAATTATCCAGGAACATTATACAGAGCCAATATAGGCATTAATAAGAACACATATTTTAACTATTAAACTGCTAAACTATTATTGAACTCTTAGCAGTTAAAATGCCCACCTTTTCATGGTATATACAAGCACCAGACTTCTCTAACTCACTTCCCCTTGCTGGTTGAAAATCTCTTGTTTAAATGCATACAGACATTGATCACAGCACCTGCTGTGTTTGTGCCCACTTCAGTCGCTTCCCACCCCACATGCAGATACCCTCAAGCATGTTTAATTATATATATTGTAAAACGCACAATCGTAAACCACCTAAGAACCTACAGACAATCCCATATGTGCTCATCCTTCATCAGTCAAGGATATACTATCTCTTTCCAATCACTGTCCTACCACACATAATTTAAAGCTAATCTAATCCACTGTATTAAACTAATGGCCTACACATCATAGCTTGGGATTCACCAACATGAATTCCATAATAACAATGACTCTACTTATAAATTATGACACAATATTTTAACAATTCAAACTGCCAACACAACAGCTCCCAACAAAAGTAATCTTATATACTATTTATATCTGGCAAACAGCAATGCACAAAAATATACTATGCTAACATCAACCCACTAGATCTAGCACAGCCGCCCAATAAGAAATGTATGACTCTAGTCCATAAAGTGCTTTTAAAACTATCCGGCTACCTCCTGTCCTCTTCTATACACCTATTACTATGCAGGGACATACAGACTAATCCAGTCCCTTACTTTCTACAACTCTGACTTCAGTCACGCACACAATATTATGATAAATCTGTCATCTAAATGCAAGAATCATCTGTAACAAAATTACAGAGCTCCATTCCGAGACAGAATACCAAACACTAAATATAATAACTATCACAGAAGCTTGAATAAGACTGTCTACAGCTGATGATGAAATCATTATCAGTGTGCCCCTAAGAGACAATCCAGTTGTTCAGGATTTGGGAACTTATGTGGACAATAGCCTAACTTTTGACTAACGTGTCCATTGTTTTAAAAAAAATTCTATATTGTACAGCTTGTAAACAAACAGATTTTGTCTAGCTCTAGTGTTGTCATTATTCCCTTTTACTCAGCCCTCATTAGACCAGTCATTGAATATAATGTCCTCTTTGGCAGGTAGATAGAAGGCCTTAACAATGTGACCTATGTGAACTGACTCAAAAGCCCTGTCACTATACTCAGTATCCCACAGTCTGCTAAGAGGTGGCCTATTTCTAGCAATCAAGGCATCCTCCAACCTATTACTGATGGATTTACTACACATCAACAAGTCAAACTGAACTGGAACTATTTGATCTAGGTATCTAAATCTCTTCTGCAACATCAGCAGAACATTTTGGAGGGGCACGTATATCTCGCAGGGGATACCACTGGTCTGGTAAAAGACTACCCCATCCAAATAAAACAAAGTTCATCCCTGTATATTTTCATGTACAACTTAGATATATGAATGGGAAAAAGAACATTTACCCCAGGACTACGTCCTGTACCACTAATAGACAGAGGCATCTCATTAATGCTCCATGCATGGCACCCCCCCCACATTATCTATAGTATTATCTCAGTTATTCTCATAATGGTTAATATAGCAATAACCCACGCCTGGGTGTGGGTAATGCTGGATTTACCCATGGTTGGTGTGGTTTGGTCACGAGGGCGAAGCCCGAGTGGCCAAACAAAGCTAACCGTGGGTAAATCCAGCATTACCAACACCCAGAAGTGGGTTATTGCTATTATACAATGACATTATTTAATAAAAAAAAATAATTACTCTTCTTAAATAATGGAATTGTATAATGCCTCCTTGCTGCCCTTCCGCAGCTGTCTGGGTATTCTGCGGCAGTTCTGATGTACTGCGCATGCATATATTTACACAGTACATCAGAGCTGTGGGCAAAAGCAATGGGGAAAGCAAGATCTCCGTTGCTTTTTACAGCCTGTCTCGCTATGTTAAACGAGTTTAACATAGCGAGATAGCTTTAAAAAAAAGCAACAGAGAATCTCTGTTGCTTTTTTTAAAGCTGTCTCGCTAGGTTAAACCCATTTAACATAGCGAGACAGTTTTGAAAAAAACAACAGAGAAAGCAAGATCTCTGTTGCTTTTTAAAGTGTCTCGCTATGTTAAATGGGTTTAACATAGCGAGATAACTTTAAAAAAAGCAACGGAGATGCTCCATTGCTTTTTTTAAAAGCTGTCTCGCTATGTTAACATGGCGAGACAGGTTGTACCAAGCAACGAAGATCTTGTGTTCTCCGTTGCTGTAAAAAAAAAAAAAAAAAAAAAAAAAAAGAGTTATACTAATGGAAAAATTCCGGGCGACCGGACCTTTTTCCATTACTATAACTCTGATTTACAACGTGCACGCTGACCAATCAGCATGCACATTGTGGAATATTAATGGGGGGGATTGTTGTATAATATCCAATTATCAAACATGGTATGGATATGACCAGTTTATAATCAAATTGAATAGGTTATTTCAAGCACGAAAAGGGAAATTGTCTAGGCGTAAAATGCTTCACAAGAGCAGTTTTTCTAGTACATTCTCATGAGCCATGAAATCCTGCCCCTGGATATCACATTATTAAACATGGCAGGCAAACGTGAAGGGGTGGTGAGTATGTATTTTCCTCTCCAACCAGCTCATCATACAATGCTTTCAACTAGTCACTCACTCTTTTGGTTCTGCTAAAATTCTAATCACACCCCCCACTATAAACTCTCATTCCATAATCCACAGTGCTACACTTTATATACCTCCTTAACATATTCAACTAACATTGCCATCCTGCAGTACATACTTTCCTTTCTTTCACACAAAGCAAGGAGATGTTAACATTCACTGGCTAAACCAACTAATCTCCTTCCAAAACCAGTCTAGCATAAATGTTTTAGATTTTACCCCAGGTAATACTAGATACCACCAGCACTTAGAAAAACTCTGGAAGGAGGCTGTGGTCAGTTCTTTCCTGCTCTGCTATTTTTATATTTCTCTGACTGGAAATGTAAGGACAAAATTATCTACCAACACTTTAGTTAAAGTTTCTGATCATTTTAAACCTTATCTAAGATGATATCATGTTTTTGATATTCCTATATTTTCCTGTCAAGTTTGCTTCTGGAATTTATTTTAGTTTCAATCCTGAGATGAGTCATCTTAAAAACAGCATGCTTGATTCTTCCTTTAAAAAGAACTGCAGGCTGTTATTATTAATATTCAGGATTTGTCAGTGGAGATGGATAGAATAGATTCAAACTGAACAGTTTTAAAGAAAAGTGCTCTAAACTAATGGACAAAATGCAAGAAGCTTTACACTAACAAAAAGTCCAAATTTTAACGTATGGAATAATCACTGAATGACATAGAAGTGAGATTGATGGAAGATGAGTAGAATATAGATTTTTTGTTAAAACAAGCTATATCCCTTCACAACAAAATTGATGACATAGAAAATAGGTCACAGAGAAATAATATTAGAATATTTGCTCTTCCTGAAAAAATAGAGGGAAACAACATGGCACATTTTTGTCATCTTGGCTATCTTAAGTTCTGGATTTGCCAGAGGCAATGTCTTTTAGTATCAAGAGAGCACATTGGTCTCTAAGTTCTGCATCATTACTGAAGAATAAATCAGCTTTGAGATCCATGATTGTCAGATTTTTCTTATCACATGATAGAGAACTGGTTCTTATAACAGCTTGTGCTAAGTCTTCTGTCAAATTTGATGACAAGATTATTAGGTTACAAAATGACTACTCCACTACAGTTCTTTCCAAAAGCAAATGTTTTCATCCCTTAATTAGATACTTAATATAAAAACAAATAAAAAATAATTTATTATACCCAGCTAGACTGAAGATTTTTCATTCAGATGAAATGAAGGTTTTTGAGACTTAAATGCTGCAGTTTCCTTCTTAGGAAACAATAACACCCTTGATAAAAGTGAAGACATGGATATATTTTGTGCTTCCCTTAAAAGACAGGCTGAAGGACCTGGGTGGAAGATAAATGAAAGGAAGAAGAAAATGAAAGACAAATGACTTCCAAAATCTTGAAAGTTCAAAATACTGAAAACTCAAAATACTGAATTTCATATAAAAAAAAAAACAGAATGCACCAACATTTACAATATTCAGTACAACAACATAACAAAACATATTACTCTTCTACAACTATAAGCAGGAGGGCAAGATCCCCTGCACCCCACACCCCCTGCTACTTAAATATACCAACTTCAAGATCACACTACACAGAGGAAAATGGCAAACATAACATTACATGCTTCATGACTGCCTGTTGTAACCTTAGTCATGTTCCCTTTTAATTTGCTATACAACAACCTAACTCATCTTAGTGTAGTAAAGTGCGATCTCAGAATTGATATGTTTAAGTAGCAGGGCAGGTGGGGGTACAGGGGGGCTTGCCCCACTGCTAATAGTTGGAGTAAACTAATATGCTTTGTCTTTTATTTGTTTCTCTATGCACTTCTGGTGGGGTATACTATGTGTTAGTATCCTGCAGTTTTTTTTTTTTTGATATTATGAAATTCACTATTTTGAGTTTTCAGTATTTTGAACTTTCAAGATTTTGGACTCAGTATTTTGCATTTTAAGATTATGAGCTTTCAACATTTAGAAGTGGGCCCAGCTTTGTGTTCATATTCCATTTAGATTGTTTTGTTTTTTTTAATTGAGATATACAGCTAATAGATTTTGAATGGTTTTGCTTCTAATGATTTGTTTAGTGATACAAGTAGTGGGTTGTCTTATAGGGTCTGGTATAGGTTGTGCTGTTGAGTCTGATGAGTGAGCTTTCTGGTGTTGTAGATTTGTTTTTCTTTTTTTTTTTCTTTCTTTCCTTTGAATAGAAATTCAGAGGTGGATGTGTGTCACTTTTGCAAGGGATTTATGGCTACAGTTTTTGACCTTTTGTGATTTCAAATGATTTTTTTTTGGGGGGGTGGATATTGGCTATTGTATGAGTTCTGTATATTTGGTGGATGTTTGGTCTTTGAGATGTCAGGTGCAGTGGAATTTGACAGATGGTGAGCTTCACTACTGGTTTAGTAGAGGAGCTTTAATATTTCAGTCATTTGTACTTTTTGGCTTTCCCACTGAGCTCTCATGGTTGTTTTTGGATGTCAGCGAATGTAAGGGGGTGTCATAGTGTTGTATTCGTGCTGATGCTATTGAGCTGCTGGGCATTACTGAGATGATGCTAGTGATAGTTTGAATTGGATCTGGATATAGTGCTGTAAATCCTCATCCTTGATAAATGGATGGGATGTTGCAATGTGGAGGTGGATGTCTTGGAATGTTGCGGGTATGAATCTCAGTGTCAGTTTTTGATAAAATAACATGCTGTGGTTAAGTATATTTTATAGTGCGGTTGTGTGAAAACCTCATTATTACTTATTTATCCCATGATGTATAAATAGCAATCTGAGATTATATTTATAATGATTAGCAAATTTGTGGTCATGGAGTACATTAGATAGTGTCAGCTTTAGTCTGCTATATGATAAACCTATAAGTTTTGAATATGATTAAAGTACCATGACATTAAAATAGGATAGACAGTAATGTTGAAAAATTATAAATGTTTTTGAAACATTACTAAGAATTAAGAATGTTTGTATATGCCTTAATTATACAACTATATTTATTCATGTTATACTGTGAGACCCTTCTATTAATAACTTAGATTTTTTAGGAGCTGACACATCAGTACTGTAACCTTTTAAATCCAGCAGTTCTTGAATGTCACACTTACATCTTTAAGGATGAGTGTTGTTTTCTCAGAACAACTATATCAGTGATATGAGTTTTAATGTTTTTTTTTTAGGATTGTTTGCCTATTATTTACATTTGACTGAAGCAAACACATTTTTAACTTATGTCTCTAAAAGGCTATATTTGCATTGTTATTATATTTCCCTATTTATTTATTTCTTTTCATTTATCCAATTTCTATTCCTATACTGACATTTAGTACTATTTAAGGATTTAAATAGAAGCAAAGAGATGTTCTTGTATTCTTTCCTATTGGATTGGTGGGATTGTTTGTCCAGCTTTGCTGTCCAAACAAGGAGTTTTGGACTCCATGAGGTGTGGGTATTATTTTATAATTTTATGCTTTTTATTAATGAAACCTATACTCTTTTAACTATTATTATTATTTAATTCCATAATGTGAATAATTGAAACTTTAAATTATATGCAATGCTGATTTTATAGTTATTGCTTAGTAATGTGATTCCAAAATATAGTACTTGTGTGGAAATTATGTTATATTATTTTCACATCTACATGACATATTGCTTATGTTTTATATAAAATGCATTTATTTGAATATTAATTAATTAAATAATGTATGTAAAAGAGGGAATTTAAACATTTTTTTAAATTGTTTAATGCTCAGATTGTTTTTTCTTCAAGAGACACATTTATTACAGAATGACTTAGATAGGCTTAATGCAAAAGTATGTACAGTTTTGGGTAGTTCCCTTTATAACCAGAAAAAAGAGGTATAGTTATTTTGTTGAGAAATATTTTACCTATGCCTAGGATCATTTATATCATTTTAAAATATGTTACCCCTTCTTGGAAATATACTATTATATCACCAATTTTGGAACAAGATAACCATCCATCTAAATGTTCCTCCTGTAGGCCAATTTCCTTGATAAATATAGATTACAAGCTATTTATGGCCATACATGTTACTAGACTAAAATAATTTCTTCCAGTGCTTATTAATGACGATCTCACTGGCTTTATTTTGATTAGGAATTCATATGATAATATTAAAAGTATTTTAACTTTAATTGATTTTGCAAACCAAACAAATGAAATGTTAACACTGATTAATTTAGACATTGACAGAGCCTTTGATTCAGTAAATTGAAATTACCTTTCTTTGGTGTTAAAATAAAATACTTTTTCTGATAATTTTATTCATTTTATTGAATCTCTGTATGAACATTCTTATGCATGTGTTAAAATAGGCTCATTTACCTAAATCAATCAAAAATACTATAAGGTACTAAACAAGGTTGTCTCCTTTCTCCTTATTTTTTTTACATTGGTTATAGAGCCTTTTGAAATCTAATCAGATCATCCTCACATGTTAAGCAATTTCAATTATGTAACAATTTAGATTCCAAAATTCAATTATTTGCAGATGATATCATATTGACTCTAAAAGATTGTAATAATTTGCTACCTGCTCTCTTCAAATATATGGAATTCTTTCAGACTAAATCCAGACTCATCTTTAATGAAAATAAAACAAAAAAGTTACCAACAAATTGTAATTCTAACATTATTGATAGTAGGCTAGATAAATATATAGCCTAGGATAGGAATTTAAATTATCTAGGTATTCTATCACAAATAATGTTGATGGAATTGTTTCTATCAATTATAACAACTGTATAATTTCCATAAAACTCCTTATCAATAAATGGAAACATCTTTTTTTTTTTCAAAATAGATGAGACTATTACTGATAAAAATGATTATTCTGCCAAAAATCTTATATTATGTATAATCTTTATCCCTTCCTCCCCCTAAAAGTTACATAAAATAATTTAATTCTCTAATTTTGAAATTCTTGTGGTATCCCAACAAACCTAGAATAGCCTTAAGCCATCATATGAGAGATTGGTCTTTAGGCGGTATTGGCTTGCCCCACTTTGAGTTGTAGTCTGTGTCTTTTATTTTTAAAACAATTGTTCTTTGGGCTAATAATTCTTATACAGCCAAATTGAAAGAATTCCAAAATAATATTGTTCTCAAAGTAATTGTCCAGTTTCCTCTAACTATAATCATTTTTAAATAACTCTTTGTGTTGGGTTCTTAAAATTATTTCTTTAATAATTTCAATCTAACTATTAACTCCTCATATATTACTATTATAATCAATAATATAAGAATTTTCCCAATTCCTTTTATACAAAATAATATTTCCACATTGAATTTAAGGGTCTATATTATAAGTTCAAAGTCTGAAAACTTCAAATCTCATATGGTCGATTCCATATGAGTGAAGTTTTCAAACATTGAACTTAAAATATAAACAAAGCAAAAACAAAAAAACCTACCTGAATGCTCTATGCAGGGGGCAAGCCCCCCTGCACTCCCACCCCACGCTACTTAAATATACCAACTCTGAGATCACACTACATTGAAGGGAAGGGAAGAATTCCCTGCGGTGATCTCCGTTGACATGTTTGATATTTGAAAACGTTGTTCATATGATGTCGATCATATGAGTTTTCAGACTTCAAACATTTAATATAGACCCGGATTTACAGATTATGAATTTCTTTAAAGGGAATAAGTTATTATACTGATTCCAGCTGATGGCTAGAGATCCATTAGGGTCTTCCCAATACATATTTAAAAAGCTTAATCTGGATAGACATATGTGGTTACATGTTCAAAACTGTAGGCAATATATGGAAGGTAGACTCAAAGGTATGCTACCAAAAATAAGGAGTTCTATTTCAAAACTAATTTCTGTTAATCCCAAGTCAGTTCATAAGTTGGCTAATCTATTATGATATATCAGAAAAAATGGGAAAGGATTACTGCCTGATATTTATAGAGTCATTAGAACTGAATTGGAATATATTGAAGAAAATTGTTGGTCCTATTTTAATCTTATAGATAATGATTTTCCGTGTGAGAATGAAAGAAAGCTTATTTTGTCATCTTCTAAACAAATTAATAGCGCTCTTAAGTAGAGGATCTTTTCCTGGAAATGCATTCATAGATCCTTTTTCACTCCATATAGGGTTGAGCTGGTATCCAAAACTAGAACAGTCTGTTGGAGATGTAAACTACATCTAAAAAATGATTGGCAGCATATGCTTTTTGAGTGTGTCAGACTTAAACATTTTTGGGATGAAATGGATATCTTTTTACAGTCTTTCTTTTCAGATAACTTTTCTTTAACTAAGTCATTGGTTTTATTTAATGCTGCTGTTCCTATTTGTGTTAAGAAACTGAAATACACAATTTTATGGAGTATTTTATCAGTTGCCAGAAAAGTCATAACAAGGAACTAGAAAAATGAATCTTCTCCCTCTTTTAGCAAATTTTCCAATATTATGAATGCAGTATGTGATATGGAATTGTTGACTATTAAAAATCAAGGACTTACAGAATCACATCTACATACAACTCTTTGACAAAGCTAAAAGAACTGTTAAACAAATAATAGTTGAATTGTTAATTACTGGAACTGCTTTCCTCCTTACTTATATTTTAGATGCCTTTTGTAAACAGTTACCTGGTTTTTGATCTTGATTTTTATTTTTACTTTGTTTTTTGGCTTATACATGTTATTTATTTCTCTCATAATGTAATGTTATAATTTGTACATTCATTTAAATCAATAAAAAGAACTGAGAAAAAAAGAAAAAAAGTCTGGAAAAGAAAGCACAGTAGACTGGATGGTGACTAACATAACCAAAAACATACTAGCAAGAAGAACCCTACCTGAGTAAATCAGTGACCATAATCCTACAATTATAATATAGAGTAAACAAAAAAATAAGAACAAACACCACTTATAAATTGGCCCCAACTAAGAAAATATTTTAAAAAGGCCATCTCTTCTTAACCTACTCAGTCAATTCAACTAGCAGCCCCTAAAATCATTCTTCTAGATGATTCCATAAGCTTTTTTATTCACTTATTCCTTAGTACACTGGATCATATTGCTTCACCTGCATGAAAAAAGTTCAAACCTTTACAGGTCCTTGAATGTCACCAGAAATTAAACATCAGAAGACCCAAAAAGACAAGGTTTGGAAACAATGGAAAACCTCCCAAACCATTCCATCTAGGAACTCCAATAACTCACTTAGAAACCACATCAAAAGTTTAATCAAATAAATGCAAGAATCCTGCTTGGCATAATCCACTTAACCATACTCAAACCTATGCTAAACAGTCATTGTCCTGTGTAAATGGACTACTTAAACCAGAAAAAAATCCACACCTATCTCTCCCCCAAAAGAAACTGATTCCAATATTGCCTCTATTTTTAATATTCACTTCATTAACTCAGCTATCTCTTCTTTACAGTATATTTCCAAAATCCCTATAATTACAGCTAACCTTCCTTCAGGCTCCTTTAATTTACTTCCAGCCAATGTAGGCTATATAGAAAGACTGCTGCAAAAACTAAACCCAATTCCTTAGTACCAAAGATCTTCTCCACTGAAAACATTCAAATTGCCTCTGAAGCTTGAGCCTATCCAATTACCACACTAATTACCAGATCTATAGCTGAGCAATATGTTCCTTGTCTCTGTAAAATAATCATACATAGCACCAATTCAGAAAGGTACAACTCATTATAACCTCTCCAATTATAGATCTATTGTCATCCTGTCACCATTACCCAAACTACAGAAAAATGTGTACAAAAACAATTACTGCCTTAAAAATAACCTTCTTTCACCTAGCCAATGTTTTTTTTCTTACAGGATGTAATACAAACCTTATTTTACTATATTTTGTAAGCAACATCTATGAAAGTAAAACAGTGGCCCCTATACTACTGGTATATTCCTAGACATATGTAAGGCGGTTGACACTGTTTGACACCCACTTCTTCACCTTTGTCTTGCAAAATTGGTTCTTAGTTCCAGTACACTAATTTGGTTTAAGAATTATCTATTAAATTTTAACCTGGATGTCTGTTGGACATAAACACTCTAATATTTTATCCCCATTATGATAGGGGTCCACAAAGATCCATCTTAGGACCACTTTTATTCTTCATTTCCATTAATAAAATATATTCCATCACTCCTACAGCATCAATAATCCAAAACACTGACAACTCTGCAATAGTATGCTCTGCAGATTCACAAATCAAATTACAATACAATATCCAAAATAACTACAACTACATTGGAAATGGCACCAAAATCTCAGTTATCACTGAATGCAAATAACACCAGACTTCTATTATTTGGCACAGGTAAAATCTCAGTTGAATCAAATAAAAATATCATAATTGGACAACTCACCCTAACCACCTTCTGGGTATAATTTTTTTACCATAATCTTTTAATAAATGTATTGATTATGTTACTTCTTCAGCTAAGGAAAAGTTAGACATGTTGTATAAATACAGGCCTTATCTAAGACTGAATTTAAAATTCAGTACCACATTCATTAAATCAAGTTTTCACCAATAAGACAGTTTTCTTCTATGAAATATAAAACATCCAAAAACTACCCTTAGAATAAAACTATACAAGAGTGCTTCCAAGTCTGAATTTAACACTGAAAGATCTCATTTCTCTGAGTATGACTGTGTGATGTAGTTTTACACTGGTTTATACAGCTCATACATTGTTTGGAATCATTAGCAGACACTTAGCATGGCCCCTGTGTTGTCCTGGAATTTTTCTGAAAGAAGTAAGCAGACAGCTCCACATCCTTTGATAATAAGAATATATATGTGTGTATCAGTCTAGTACCAGTGTTACATTTCTTAATCAAAGCTGGTCTTGTGAAACAAACTAGAACGGAGTCAATACTATTTTTTTCTCAGTAGACTCTGTCAAGAAAACAGGAAACTAGTATCTTCAACAGAATTTTAACACATTGACCTACAGTGGCAGTACAAACATTTTCATTGTTCTAGATCTGGTTACACCCCGGGGTGTCAGAGTCAGGTCTATATTACCTTATCAAATGATGAAAAGGGTGAATGCTCTTTCATCAGTCCGAAAAGGTCGAAACCCCAAAAGAGTGAAGACACAGAACAGCAAAACACTGCTCCAGCAAAAAAAAAAAAAAAAAAAAAAAAAAATTCAAACACAAAATGTGTCCCCCACAACCCTCTACTTAAATATACCAACTTTGAGATTGCACCATAGTGGAGGAAATGGAAAAGTCCCAATTTGTTTCCCTGGGAAAAAAATCGATTGTCCGTGTCTTCGCTGTTTAGGGGTTTCAACCTTTTCGGAACGATGAAAGAGTGTTCACACTTTTCATCATTTGATAAGGTAATATTGACCTGTCAGAGTCATAGTAATAAAGGATGCCACCTCATAGCACTTGGTTCTCCAGTGGGGATAGATCTTTTTTCTAGTCTTGTGTCTTAGTTCCAAACATCTGTCACAGTCATCGAGCAATGCTGCATAGACTGGCTTTGATTAGGCCTTCGCTATCAATGTTTCTAGGTCTTCCTTTAAACTCAACACTCTGTCTCACTGGTGAGGACCTGTCTTTCTGATTAAAGCTTTCCAGGATACACTCTTTAATACTTAGGTAAAGTATCTCTGATCGCTTGTTTCCTTTGAAAAAAAGTGCAAAAACATTACCAGACTGTGTACTGCCCAGCACTTAAAGAAATATACATAAATGTGTAAACATTTGTCATCATATTTTACAAAACTTTCTAGAAATGTTTATACATTTAACAAGCTCAACATGTTACTATATAACTCTATCTTTATCTATAGTTATACAGCTTTCTCTCTATATAGCTATAGATATAAGCTCCCCCTGCATCCACCATGTTGTAGGCTTCACTACCACTCTCCTCTTACTTAAATATACTAACTACACATTTGCACAACCTTGATGAAACCAAAGTGTCCAAATGGAGAGATGAAAAGTAAGCAAGCAAAGGAGAGTAATAGTGCTGAAATTGAATTCATCCTGAAGTCTTGGTGAGTACCTTCCCAAGGTGGACCCTGTTTTCTAGAAAATCTCATCAAGGCGGCACTGATATATAGACCGTATTTATAGAGCATATATCATGTTCAGAAATAGGTCAAAAATTAAAAAAAGATAGCTGGGTGCACAAGACCAAGTATAAAAAAGTGCCCAATCTTGGTAGGTGCACTGGTGCCTGGACTAGAAAAAATGACAGTGTAGTATCCTCAAAATATGGAAACATTCCTATAATGGAGCCAGGTCAGGCCCAGGGGGAGGATGCCCCTCCCTCTTATAGAAGGAAGTAGCAGTCCACAAAAATCACAAAAAGTGATAGACCAAAGAAGAGCCATAAAGACGAGAGAGTGTACTATTAAGGATAAGAAAGAAATTATGTATTGTTACTATTATGCATACAATCCAGAATTTCCAGACACAAGATATACAAAAGATTAAGAGATAAATTAGAGGAAAGAAAAATACTTCCACAAGAAAAACTGCCCGAAGCTTCAAATAAACAACTGTGGTAATTAATACAACAGATTTTTGAAAAACAGTATATAGACCAAGAAACTTTGATCTGTTTGGAAAAAGAAGCATCTGAGGAAGTGCAAAAATATAAAAAAGAAATATGGACATGGGAAAGAAAGAGAGATTTGATATGGTGCAATATTTATGCAAAGGCAAAAGTCAGATTAATCAACATAAAAAATGCAGCCCCAAAGATATTCGAAGATAAATACAGGCAAAGGCATCCAGGCATGGTAAATTTCACAATAAAAAATATAATATCACAAAGAGGGAATGCAGGAAAGCAGATTAGTAAAGTAGAAGTTAAAAAATAGAAGTTGAAGTTATGGAGTGCCTGCGAAGTGAAGGATTTGATCTAGAAGGTCTAACACAGGTTGCATCACAGCATGACTGAATGAGTCCCCAAAATAAGGAGAAACAGGAAAATCAGGAGATGTCTGAAAAAGAAATATGGACATGGGAAGAAAAAGAGAGTTAATATGGTGTAATATCCATGCAAAGGAGACAGCAAAACTAATCAATGCAAAAAAAGCAGCATCAAAGATATTTGAAGAGAAATACAGGAAAAGGAATCCGGACATGGAAAACTTTGCAATTCAAAAAATAAGAAGACAAAGAGGAAAAGTAGAAAAGGAGATCAGTGATGGTGAAGTTAAGGAAATTGAAACTGAAGTTATGGAATACCTCCAAAGTGAAGGATTCAGTGTAGAAAATCTAACTCAGAAAGCATCACTAAAGGATAGAGTAATGGAACTCCATATTAAAGGGAAACCAGTAGAACAGGAAGCAATTGGTCAGGTGCCATATGAAGATATTTTGGAGGTGTCCACAGGAAACCAGTATAAACAGTCACTTGAAGCTGGACAGCAAGAGAAGGAACAGGAAACTGTGGAAAGTGACACAGTTAATGTTGAGGAGTGATAGGCCATTGAGTTCTCATATGACAGAGCAATAGATAGCACAGGATGAAATTGAAAAGAATGTGCCACAGGAAGATACAATAGAACTTTCTATAGAATGCCCACATGAAATGGAAAACAAAAAATGTGCCCTCACTTTAGAAGAAAATGAGCTAAGAGTTGCTTGACTTAATAGAGATAGATAGACATATTAAGATCAATGAAAGAAATAGACTCCAGAAGATCAATAAAACCCAAAAGTCAGAAGTTTGATAAAACAAATGAACATACTTATTAGGACTGTCCATAGGGATCCATGTGATATAACAGAAGTAAATAGGATATATTACTGTGTAGCTAAATTAATAACTGATAAAGTTCTACCATAAGAACACAGGGCAGTGAGCGAGAAAAAGGGGAGAAATTGAATACCATCATGGAAGTATCGAATAGAGAAAATTATAAAGCAACTAAGATAAGAAGTGTATATAAGAAGAGTATAGAAGAGAGAACAGATCAACAAATATACCTAGAAAGATAGACGTGATAAAAGCAACGTGCAGTATTAGAAGAGATTAGGCTGTACCATGCACTATCATAAATAACAAACTAAAAATTTCAGCATAGGAGGAAAAAACTTAGAAGATACGCAGATAAATATAAAAGAAAAGTACAAAATAAGCAATTTATTGATGAGCCAAAAAAGTTTTCTAGAGAACTGGGAAACAAGGTGAAAGGAATTGAAAGACCACCAAAAAAAGAAGAAATAGATACATTTTGGAGAAGTATCTATGAAGATCATGTGGAACAAAGATGCTAAATGGATAGAAGAAGTAAAAGAAAGAATAAGAAGTTTAAAGGAATGAGATATGAAGTGGGATGAAATAACACCCAGAGAGATTGAAACAAAGTTAAGAAAAGCCTCATATTGGAAAACCCCAAGCCCAGAGGTAGTACCTGATTTCTGGTTAAATGTATTAACATCTTCACATGAAGATTTAGCCATGAGTAAGAACTATTTATATGTGCAAACTGAACAGACACCAACCTGGCTAACAACAGAAAAAACAATGCTCCTTCTTAAGAATAAACCTGCAAGCTACCCTAAAAATTATAGACCGATAACTTGCCTTCTGACGACATATAAACTATACACTGGAACTGATGCCGGCAGAGTCTATAACCATTTAGAAGAAAACTCAATTATGGCAAATAGAACAAAAGGGCAATAAAAGAAAGTCATATGGAACAAAGGATCATTTGCTGTTAAATAAAGTCATAGTGGAGAACTGTAAAAAGGGAAAGAATTTAAGTGTGGCATGGATTGACTATGAAAAAGCATGTGATAGTATCCCACATTCATAGATAAAAGAGTGCTTAATAATGTATAAGATACATCCTACACTGATCAACTGCATTACAGTGACCATGAAACAGTGGCAGACCACTTTGCAGTTAAACCATGATAGTGGACAAATTATTATCCTAGGGATACAAATTCAAAGGTGGATATTCCAGGGTGACACTGTCACTGCTGCTATTCTGCCTTGCCCTTCACCCATTAAACAGTCTACTTAACAGCTTATGCCATGGCTATAATTTGACTCCTAGAAAACAACAAAGTGTAAAGATTTCTCATCTTCTCTTTGTTGATGATTTGAAATGGCATAGCTCATCAGATGAGGAACTGGAAGTACAACTGCAAGCTGTCAAATCTTTTTCAGATGATATAAGAATGTCATTTGGTCTTGGATTCCAAGATGGCCACCAGCTAGGAAGCACACTTCTCAGTCAGCTACTGACAAAAAGTTATAATCTAACCCAATCCAGGCTTCAACACCTCTACCAACTCATCAAAAATCAAGAAATACTGTACTATAATGGGTACTAAAGCATCTTTTCATAAGATTTTGTAAAATATACAGAATTTATATACTTATCTTCAAAACCACATGTGCTGAAAGGGGAGTTTCTGCAAGCAGTTCAGGCCTCACCGATAAACTACAGGAAGCTACAAAGAAAATAAAAAACTTTGATAAATACAGAAACATGGACTCAATGGAAGCTCAAACATCAAAAACAAGACTTTTACAATTAATTTCACCGGAGAAATAAGTCTGTACAAAGAGACAAAAAAACTGCAAAATAGCAAACAGACCTAAAGAAGCAAACAGCCAAAATGAAGACAGAACAACCCCTTTTTATGGAAGAACTCAAAGCAGTTCTAACACCCTTGCAAGAAGAAATGCACTCCTTTTCTACAAAACTAAATGCTTTTGGAAGTACTTTAGATCAAATATTTTCTAGACTAGAGAAAAATGAAGAGAAAACTGTAGAAAATGAAACTAAGATAGAAGAAATCAGAAGAAGTACTAATGCCACAGAAAAAAAACAGTATGTGAACTACAACAAAAATAATAGCTTTAGAAGCAAGATCCAGAAGAAATAATGTGCTTAGGGGCATCCCTGAGTCATATGAACAAGCTTTTTTACATACTGCAATAAAAGAAATCTTTGAAATACTCTTGGACAAAAATGCTGCAGTACAAAACTTTGGAATAGAGAGATTTCATAGAGCATTAAGAAAAATCTCAAACACTTGATGCCCCAAGGCAAGTCTATGTCAGACTACTGAATGCAGCTCATGCTAACATGGTTTTACAAGCTGGCAAAACTATAAAACAAATCATTTGGAAAGGCAATAAAATAACAACTGCACAGGACTTACCCATAGCTATCAAGCAACAGAGACAAATTCCATCACCTTTCTGTGCATACTTAAAAAAAACAAAACAAAGTAAAGTTCCAAATGAAGTAGCCTGTTTCTATACAATTCCAATACAAGGGGTCTACATACCAAGTAAAAAGTAAAGAAGAAGCAAAATCAGTTTTCTTAAAAACATTCAATGAAATCCCTCCAAAATAACCAGTGAAATGTAAGTAACATGTATACTGTTCTTAACACCATTTAGAATGCATTTAAACTGTAAAAGACCTTAAATCTGACAAAATACAGGTGTCGCTAGTATTTTTTCTGCATTATTTTGATGTTTCTGAAGATTTTTTACCTTTATATTGCAAGAAAAAGTCTCCATGGGCTTTTTCTTCCATTGCAACTTTCTAAAGCCATTTTTCCAGGAACCTGTGACACATCAGATGTCATGTGATCTTTGACCTCATGTTGCACATGCTAATTATCTCATTCAGTGATGTCAGAGCCAATTCCAGTCTATGGCAGCCAAGAAGTCCCAAAAAGAAGCAAGAACCATGTGAATGCACTGTGTCATCCAATAGCTTGAACAGATTGCCATTCAGGAAGTAAACTGCAGTATTACAAGCTAAAAATCGAGAGGCATCTACACTTAATGAAAAAGAACAATTCATGGCTCAAAATTACACAGGTACTGCAAAACTTCCTTAATTCACTAACTGTAAGTTTTAAAAGGCAGGTATTGAAGAAGAATATTTATCTAGTTATTGGCAATCTGGAGAATGTAAAGGAAGAAAGTAAGCTTTAAACAAGAACTGAATGAGAAAGGTAAGGTTACAGTGATTGCTCCAGAATAAGTTGGCTTATGAAGAAAAGATGCACTACAAATTTGGACTTGGCTGAAATACTACTGTAAATAAAAATGACTTTATACTCATTCAACAGTTTTTTTTTTTCTTTCTCATTGGACTAGTATTAGTCGGAATACTAGAAAAGGTCAAGTAACAAATTTGTTTATTAGATGCATTTTAATATCAAGCATATAGGAGCTATATCTTATGTTAATTTTCTATGTCTATATAGGTGGAACACAAGAAGGGTACTTATAACATATGTTCATAGTATGTCTGTATAATACCCTATGTAGTAACAGAGTCCATTTTTCTACTAAAACAAGTTCTAATGTCTGAACTATATAGTACTCAAAAGAAGGTTTTGAGAAAAAAGATTATATCTAGCCACATGGTTACATCTATAAGATTATGTTTGTTGTATTGTAATTTGACATTACAAGCCACAACTTACCTCTCTTTCCTAATTGGGTTAATAAAATCTATATTTGTTATCTTATTTAAGTTGCTGGCTGAGTGGCATTTATCCTAGCAGTGTTGCAATGTTTTTTGGAATGCAAAAAATTTACTGTAAGATAGTTAAAATTGTATATATGTTTAGTCTTTTCAATTCTAGAATGATGTATATGTTACTTGTTTACTGGATTATCCTTTCTCCGTCAGAGGATAGTGGTAAGTGGTCAGGCACTAAGGAAATTCTGAAGGAGAGTTATGTCACCTTCTCTTCTCATGCTATTATTTCTCAACACACAGTAATCAGTACTCACAATGCTTTGACAAATCCCCCCCATGAAACACATAGTTAATTCAGGTACAGGATTATTCAAAATAATACTCACATAAGATGATTAACATAGCCTAATGGAATGTAAATGGCTTACAGGACATTAAGAAGAAAAAGCTAGTTATGTACCTCATATACAAGTCGAAGTCAGCTATAACTTTTTTGCAAGAAACTCATATGACTATGGAACAATGAGACAAGGGAACAGAAAACAAAACGCTAAGTGGATTTAGCAAATAATAGCAGCTAGGGACAGTACCTCATCAAGAGGAACAGCTATAATAATTAAGAAATCTTTTAATGGGAACATCATTAAACATAGTTATGATACTAAAGGAAGATGGTCCTATTTCACATATTTGCTTCCAGCATACATAAAACCTGTACTACATTGTAATGTTTATGGTCCTTGTAACTACCAGCTTCATTTCTTAACTGAAGTTTATAACTTACTAATTAAGCACCCAGATCATCTGATTATAATTGGCGGAGATTGGAATACAACAATTAATCCATTCAAAGATAGATTGAATAAAAATTATACTCAATCTCCCCAAGCCACAACATTTTTATCAGAACTAATTGAGGATTTCAACCTAACAGTTCCCTTTGAGCTTAACAACACAGACAGTCTAGGTAGCAGATACACATATTTTTCCCCATACCACAAATCCTGGTCTAGAATTGACATATTTCTAATTTCTCAAAGCTTTGCTCATTATGAAGTGCAATATAACTAAGAACCTAGATCATTATCAGACCATTCAAAAATAAATCTAACAATAACACAAAATAAAACTGGTTTCACTACCCACATTACATCAAACTGGACATTAAACTCAAACCTGTTGAAAATTAAAGCAGTGGAACAAGAGATTATAAACTCTCTTATTCACTTAAATGAAAACTTTGCAAACAGTGATATCCCTTTGGATATTCAATGGTCTGCCTTTAAAGTTACGGCTAGGGGTACCCTCATCCAAAAAGCATCATATTACAAAAAGCAAAGAAGGGAAAATATAAGTAAAATAAAAAGTAAGCTAAGACTATTGGAACTGTAACTGCAAAGAAACTACACTCCTACTATTAAGAAACAAATAGCAAGTCTAAGAAACAGTTAAATGAGATTATAACACAACAGCATACATTTACAGAACTTAGAATTCTACACAAATATGCGGAGTGGGCTCAAACCCCTTACAAAATGTTAGCAAGACTTATCAACATAAGGAACCCCACATGTAAAATACAAGAAATAAAATATAAATACAACATTTATAACTCTGATATTGAAATAATAGGGGTTTTTGAAGAAATATTTTAAACCATTTATGGTCCACAAGATCATATTAATGACAACCTATTCCAAACCTTTATGGATAATCTAGAATTCCCACAGATTAATGACTTTCAAGCTAACAATCTCAAAAGTCCATTAACAGAAGAGAAAGTAGCTAAGGCTACTGATAAATTAAAACCTGGGAAAGCTCCTGGTCCTGATGGGAATGGAGTAGAATTTTATAAACATTTTAAGCAACAAATAACACCAGTACTTTTAAAATTATACAACTATATAATAAAATTTGGGATATCAGACCTTTATCTGAACAACTCCAAAACCGTACTTATCCCAAAACCAAATACAGATCCCACAAATCTGAACAACTATAGACCCATAGCTCTGATAAATATGGATATTAAGATATTTTCAATAATTTTATCACAGAGGATACAGAAAGTAGCCCCAGCTATGATTGCACCTGAACAGCTAGGCTTTATGAGTTAGAGACAAGTAAAGGACAACACATTAACCATCAATGCCCTAACCCACTTATGTGCCAAGCACAAATCCACTAAATACGCATTATCAGTAGATGCAACAAAAGCCTTTGACAGAGTCAATCAAAAATTCCTCCATTTGTACTTTATTAATTTGGATTCCCAAAAGAATACATAAAATGATTAAAACGTTATATGCTAAAGCAACTACAACTCTCTATATTAATAAGAAAACATCTAACCCAATACAAATAGTTAATGGAACCAGACAGGGATGCCCACTCTTGCCAAACCTGTTTAATTTCTATATAGAAACATTACTACTGCAAATTACCCAGAAAACATACCATTATCTTATTTCAGTATCAAAAACTCAAATAAAATACACAGCTTTTGCAGGCAATCTCAATATTTACTTTCAATATCCTAATACTGATTTAAATAAAATCTTATTGTCCATAGATAAGTTTCCCCTAGTATCCAACTATGAAATTAATCCTAAGAAGTCAGTTATTTGTCCAATTAACCTGCTGGGACATAAGGAATTTTACTTTCTGGAGACTAATGTTAAAGTGCAATATACTTTGAATTATTTAGGTATAAATTTTAGCAATACACAATCAGATATGTTCAATTATAATATAGTTAAAACTTGGTCAAATATACTCAGTAACATTAATAAATGGGAAAAGCTTAAACTATCAACATTATCAAAAGTTTCAATTGTAAAAATGAACATATTGTCAAATTTTTATACCATCTGAATGCCACTTTCATGAAAATTCCAAAATTACCTTCTTCAACAAGATAAAAGTTCGACTGGCAAAATTTATATGGTACCCAAAAAGTACAAGAATTAGCTATAATAAGCTAATACCCTCAAAAGGAAAAGGAGGCGTATGCCTTCCTGATTTTCAATTGTACTATGAAATTATCAGTGCAAGTCGCATCATGCAGATTACAAATCATGACCCCATAGGTAATGAATGGTACCCATTATGGATTAAATTATTTCACCAGAACATTATAACATGTAAAGGTAATCCAAAAACAATTCCCTTCTTAAAACAAGAAACTCTTAAGACAACAAAAATTCACACAATCTTAATAAACAGCTGTGAAATTTTTAAGAAGCTACTGATATCAATAAATTTAAAAGACACGATTACTCTTCTGCAACCAATATATAACAACCCAGATATAAAACTAGCAAACACTATGGTAAATCTAGATAAATACCCTTTAATAAAAAAAAATATACAGTTTGGGATTTTTATCAATTAAATAACCTTTCAATAGAAGATATCATGAAACTACTTAAAGCAAGTAATAAATATAAACTGATAATTAAACAAATCTTATACCTAGTAAGTACTATGACCAAAGACATCACTGTAGTTGAGCAAGATGCTAACTTAGCACAAGTTATAAAATTGCTCTTGAGTAAAAATAAATTGATATCAAGTACATATAAATTAGTAGCAAATATTAAATATCAAAATACAATTCTTTTTTCAAAGTTTTGGAAAAGTAAAGATAACACCATAACAGACAATCAAAAGGAAGTAGCTATTAGAAATACTATGAAACTGACACCATATAAAAAGTTAATATACACACAGATCATGATCTTCAACAATGCCTACCATACACCTGTTCACCTTAACAAATTCAACCCATCCAAGTCACCATACTGCCCCTTTTGTCCTAATAAAGAGGCAGATATTCTCCACATGTTTTGGAGCTTCAAAACAGTTAATAAACTAAGGTGCTCACTAAGATTCCTTTTAAAGAAATCAGGCTATTCAAAATTCACGTTGTCATAGGAGACAGCTATACTACATGTATTCAAATGCAATAATAAAAATGTCTCTAAACACATTATAATAACACTATGCACCCTATTAAAAGCTTACACAGCAATAAAACTGGATAGACAGATCAAGACTAACCTGGTCAAAATACAAAAGCATGGTGAAAAAAAATATATTGGCCAAGAAGCTTTATACAAAAAGTCAGAAGAACCAAACCTACTGTCAGAGGTACTGTAAAGCATTAATTGATATTCCTATCATAAACAGTAAGTTAAATGCTAATTACATAAGGATAGTAAACACATCACTTAGTTGAGATTAATAAGCACAATAATTAAGGTGACATATTTGTATATATGTATATATGGTATAGTAGAGTAAATTGTTATCACGCTATAGGTTGATGTTATTCCACTAGCACTGCTCACAATTGCAAAATAATGTACAAGAGAACTGCTATATGATAAAAGTTCTTGGACTAATCACAATATAAGCATATCCTAGTAGTATCATAAAATTGTAATTCTGCCTAATTTGAATGTTATTTAGTAAAGTATGCAATATCTATTATTACTTGCTTATGGTATGCATTCTGTAACATCAGCTGTACCACATGTATATGTCTTGTTTATGTTCTTTTGCATATTTTGTGAAAATATTTAATAAAAAGAAAGTTGATAAAAAAAAGAATGTAATTTGGTCTTGGTAAATGTGCAACAGCAACCTTTAAAGTGGGAAAACTTCAGCACCAAGAAAACATCAGTTTGGGACCAGAATGTAATATAAAAGAACTTGAGCAAGAGGGAGAGTATAAATATTTGGGAAATGATGAAGGATCAATAATAAAACATGAACAAATGCAAATAAAACTTAGTAATTGGTACATTAGAAGACTTAAATTAATCCTGAAAATAGTGTTGACATCTAGGAACAAAATCCAAGCTATAAACCAATTTGTTCACCCTGTCCTAACTTACAGTTTTGGAGTGATTGACTGGCCCCAAAATGTGTTGGATAGATTAGATAGGAAAACAAGAAGGATACTTCATGTTCATCAAATGATTTATAAAAATCAATGCATACTAAGATTATATATTCCCTGTTCTGAATGAGGGATGGGCCTCCTTGAAATTGATTACATGCACAGATCTGCAATTGTGGAGCTCCATACATATCTGCTGACCTCACAAGACCCAAATGTGAAAGTTTTGAAACATTAGGAGAATAAATCTAAGATGACTTCCCTGCTTAGGCAGAAGCATATTGGCATCAAGCACGAATGGAAATCAAACCACAAGTGAATAAAAAGCAGTCAACAACCGAATGTGCCAAAAACAAAAGAAAGAATATAAGGTGAAGGACCAGATAAAAAGGCAAGAAATGTGGAAAATGCATAAATATAGTTGCAAGTATAGAAAACTTCTGGAAGAACCTCATCTTGATCAGGAAAAAAATGCAGGAATGGTTAAGGAGAGGTGAATTCAAACCAAGAGATGAAAGGTTAATATTGGTGGCACAAGACAGTGGGCTATGTACACGTTAGTTTATAAAGTCCATTGAACATGTGGGAGAAACAGACAAATGTAGATTTTGTAAAACAGAACTTGAACAGTCACAAACCTCGTTGGTGGTTGCTACACACTAATGGCAGAAGGACTGTATACTGAAAGGCATAATAATGTGGCGAGACTGTTGCACTGGGGATTGTGCAAATATCATGGTATTGAACTGGCTGAAAAACACTGGAAACATGAACCACAAGCATCATAGAAAATGATGAGGTTTACATTACATGGGATCATCCATTACCAACAGTTCAAAAGATAGATGTTAGAAAACGTGATATTGCGGTCCAACAAAAGATGACAAAAGTAGCATTGATCTTTGAAATTGCCACACCCAGTGACTACAGTGTCCTGCATACAGAATGGCACAAAATCATAATATATCAGGATTTGCAAGCAGAAACAAGAGCAATGTGGAAGAAAGATACACAGATAGCTCCAAACGTAGTAGTAGCAACGGGTCTTATAAAAAAGAGTTTACAGTCATACTTAGATATGCTGCCAATGCATCTAACCCTATATGAACAGAAGAGGGAGTTATTACTGGGAACATTGCAGGTGCTGACATCAAAGTGAAACAATACTAATTTCATAAACTTTAATCGTACTTTGACTTAGGAATGGGGTCCATTCCCATCATGGTACTAGAAACCCAAAAGATTTGGAGAAATTCAAAAGAGAAAAAACAAAGTCCATTGAATATGTGGGAGAAACATACAAATGTAGATTTTGTAAAACCAAATTGGAAATAGTCGCACAACTCGTTGCTGGTTGTGACATACTAATGGCAGAAGGACTGTATACTGAAAGGCATAATAGTGTGGCAAGACTGTTGCACTGGGGATTATGTAAACATTATGGTACTGAAGTGTCTGAAAAACACTGGAAACATGAGTCACAAAGCATCAAAGAAAATTATGTGATTTACATCACATGGGATCACCCATTACCAAGAGTTCAAAAGATAGATGCTAGAAAACCAGATATAGTGGTCCATGAAAAGAAGACAAAAGTAGCATTTATCATTGAAATAACTTCTTGGCACCCATGCCAATGGAAAATAGCTGTATGACTGCCGAATCCTACAGCAATGCACTGTACAAGCATGTACACAAATGCATGGACCTTGCCATACTAAATAGAACTAAGACGCCCTCCTCCAAAAAAAGGAAGCCAATCTGGTGGTCCCCAGCCATCAATAAACTCTTCTGACAGTCTGACTTGGAATCTGCAACTTTCACTCTGTGGGACCTGTCTGTGATCCAATTTGCAACCCACTTAGCTGTTGCAGAAAAAAATGAAGTCACAAGACTGGAAAACCTCCCTTATCGGTCTCAACAAAAAGCTGAGATCCCTTATCAAATCCTCTAAAGCCAGTAATGAAGGCAGAATTGTGGCTGACACCAAAAACAAACACAAAGCCTTATATATCTATATCAAAAGCCTCAAAGGCAATACCCAGATTTGTTCTGAGTTATTGCACAATGGCACCTCCTATACTGAGCCAACAGATATAGCCAACATACTGGCTGACAGATGCAGTGCCAACTTTATCCCTCTGCCCCCCAAGGGCCCTGTCACAATACCAGAAGAAAGCCTGGCAGCCACCATTTCTGTGGCACAGGTAAAAGCTGCATTGTCCAAAGCCAACCTGATAATATCCCTGGCTGCATCCTACATGAGCTATAAAATGAACTGGCTCCACATCTGTGAGCCCTGTTCAATCACAGCCTTACCTCAGGCTATGTCCCTAATGAATGGTGCACTGGTACAGTCATCCTGCTCCATAAAGGGGGAGCAACTACAGACCCTGGGAGCTATTGCCCCATTAGCCTGATGAGTCTGGTATGTAAAACTATGGAGTGCAGCCTCATGAACTTGCTTAACAATGATGTAGGCAATCTCCAAACTCTTGACCCCACACAGTTTGGCTTTGTCAAGGGGAGATCCTGCCTGCTGAACCTGGTTGACTTCCTCAAGGCAGTCACCAAGGCTGTGGATGAGGTTAAGGCAGTGCATGCAGCCTACTTCGACCTGGCCAAGGCCTTTGATACCATTCCTCATTCAGGTATCATTGATAAAATCACCAAACTAGGCATCAATCCTTACATCACTAAGTGGGTTGCAAATTGGATCACAGACAGGACCCACAGAGTGAAAGTTGCAGATTCCAAGTCAGACTGTCAACCAGTCATCAGTGGAGTCCCACAGGGCTTGGTCCTGGGCCCTCTTCTGTTTGGCGTCTACTTCTCAGAAGTCCAGGCCAACACAGAAGGGCTCTGGCTGACCAGGTTCACTGCTGACTGCAAGCTAGGAGTCATTATCAACTCCCAAAGTGATGCAGACATCTTACAAAAGGGTCTCTCTAAGGCCAATGACTGGTGCCGGAACCATGGCCTGAAGCTTAACACCAAAAAATGCGTTATCATTCCTTTTAAAAAAAACTTAGTTCCCACGAATTACCACATTGATGGGAGCCCACTGAACACTGAAGGGGCCATAAAGAGATCAGGGCACCCAGGTCGACAGCCACTTCACCTTCAATCACCACATTGCCATTGTGATCAGAAAGTCTCTCTACATGGTACATCTTATAACCAAAGGTTTCCCATCCAGGAAGAAAGAGGTCATCATCCCTCTCTACTTATCCTTCATTAGAGCAGTCATCAAACATAACACCCAATTTTGCATGTACCTGACCAGACACCTACAACAGCTAGAGAGGCCACAAAAGTACCTCACAAAAAGGATCCTAGGCCTTAAATACATGTCCTACATGGACAGACTCAAGAAACTTCAACTGTTCTCAGTCTCTTATCGTCTGCTTAGAGGTGATCTCTGCTTGACTTATGAAGCCATGTCGGACCCAGCCCTACTTGAAATGCTACACCAAAAAAAATCCCAATCCCCCGCACCACACACTCCAGAGATCACAACCTCATTACCACAATTAACAGAACATGCTGGAGGGACAAGTTCATCTCCCAAAGACTGCCCATACTCTGGAATAAGCTTCTTATTCATGTCAAGCAGAGCACCTCGCTGGCCCTCTTTAAGAGAAATCTTAATGAGTGGATGGGTAATAGAAAGTTCACTCCAGGGATCATTCCAGTTGCCCTACTGGATAGGGGCACTGTGAACTAAAATCAGGTTGACCGGTGCCTGGGCAATTTTTTGGGGCTAGGCTTGTAAAGGCTCCAGGGCCATTAACCTAGTACACACCTATGAACCTATGAACAAGAGAGATTTGAAGATGCTATGGTTAGAAATGTTGCAAATGGGGGAGCGAGAGTGTTCCAGAATTTGGCTATGGAGCAGGATAACAGAACTTGGCCATGGGGTCAGGAGAGTTTGTAGAGTTGTAGGAGGTTTTGGTTTTCTGATCTGAGTGAGCGGTTGGGTATGTAGGGTGTTAAGGCAGTAGCAAGAAAAAGGCAGCTGGAAGATTTGAAGATGAGCTTGTGGGCAGTGGTAAGATGAAGGAATTTCAAGAAATTGGGTAGTTTGAGCCATTGCAGGGTATGGAAAGTGTGGCAAAGGTGGGTTGAGTTTTTAGAATTGCGTGTGAATTTGCTTATTTTATGGTAGCAGGATTTGAGTTTGGCTTGTAGGCCGAGCTGGAGATTGCTTAGCAGAGGAGCGCATACATAAGAGAGGGGAGAAGGCAGGAGGAGGCTAATGTTTGTCTGGTGGAGGGGCTGATGTAGCGGTTGTGGCTGTACAGAAGTCCTAGTTTTTGGTGGGTTTTTTTTGACTATGGATTGGATATGGGTGTCAAATTTTAGATTTTCATCAGTGGTGACACAAAGCAGTTTGGTATTGGATACAGTTTCAAGGGGGGGGGTTATTTTGGCTGAGTATGAAGAATAAGTTTCTGTTGATAGTGGAGTTTCTTGAGGAGTAAAGATCATCAGTTTAGTTTCATTAGCGTTTAGGGCTAAGTGATTGCTTTGCATCCAGGTTGCTGTTTTAGAGAAGGCTGATTTGGTTTTTAAGAGTAGGTCAGAAGGGAGTAATCTGAGCAGATGATTGTTGAGTTGTTTCCGTACTAGATTAGTGAAGACTCAGGGATGGTGCGGTGGAAGTTTTTGATAAATATATTGTAGAAAAGAATCTACAATTGTATTTAGATATGTTACCAATACATATAACCAGGTATGAATTGCAGAAGGAATCATTACTGGGCATATTGCGGTTGCTGCAAAGAGCACTTTTGGCTGACATCAAAGAATGAAACAATACTAATTTCATGAACTTTAATCATATTTTGATTTAGGATGGGGTCCATTCCTGTCATAGTATTAGAAACCCAAAAGACTTGGAGAAATAAAAAAAAAAACTAGAAAACTCCTCACACAGTGTATCACTACTGGCACACAAACACAAACTTCTAGAGAAAGATATATAACAGTGGCTTTTAGCAAGGTACAAATATTGATCAACACTAATTTACACTGTATTCCTATGATTCAAAACCACACCAGAAGTGATTTCTATTGCCTTACATTTCTATCAAATGTGTTTTCAATAAAATGTGTTTTAGATCAAATGGGACACACCTATATGCTAGCTGTCTAGAAAGAAATAAAGAAAAGCATACACATTTTTCATATTTTTTCCTTCTGCCCATCAGACGTATCCCAGTTCCACAGCCACCAGTCTGCCCTCCTCTTAGTACAGATATCAGAACATTTATATCAATGGAGAAGCAGTGGAGGCTAAGGCAACATCTGATTCAGCAGCAGCCTTATTGTTATGCTGTACAATTACCCCAGGAGAATGGCATGTAGTGGAATAAGGTGTATGCATGCACATTCTTGCATATAATGTGCTACAAGGCATGCTCCCATCTACATATACATATGTATGACCATATGATGCTCCCCAGACTCTGCTGGCATGTGGTACAGTGCTGTAAGTCTCAGTGCAATACCCAAAGTTAGGCGAGCCGGCCACTTACACCTCACCCCAACTAGCCATTCCAGGTTTCCAGATCACAAATCAATCATGCATTGCTAGCATTCAAAGTGTACAGCCTGCTGTTAATAAACTGTGTTGGCCCATTTAATGTTTGGATACTTTAATACAATAAGTTTTATTCCTGACATAGCTAGAGTTGATGTTTAACTATGCACACATACATACATACTAATATTTCATGCACGGGTATTAATGCCCTTATAGCCTGTCAATATACCAAAACAGTTTTCCCTATAATAAGTGCACGGGCTGTTTTTGAAAATATTTAAACTAGTGTCTGCTTTAATGTAATTTGGTAGTCTGTTCTATGCTTCAGATTCTCTCTCTCTCTCTCAGAGAACCAATTAATAAACTTCTCTTTGCTATAGAATTTTCTACATAGGTTGTCTGATGATTCTCTACTACATGTTGATAAGCCCTAACATTCCCAGATGTTTTCTCTAAATTACCTATGTACTTGAATAAGTTTTTCTCATAAATATCTATACAAGACACTGTACAAGTTCAGATATTTTAGTCTTTCATGGTAACTTATATTTTCACACCCATGGATAACCTTGGTATATTTCCACTGTACTCTTTCCAGTTTACCCATGCTTGTTTTCTTATAAGACTTCTATATTGTTATTCCATACTCATGTTTGGGTCTAATGTAATTAACAAACAATGACTTCACGATTTCTGATTTCCTAGACTTTATAAATCTTTTTATGCAGCCAATAGTTTTGTAGCTATCATTAACCAATTGAGTGATATGATTAGACAAACTCAAAGCTAGATCTACCCATATACCCACATCCTTATATAAAGCTACAGTTTCCAGCACTGTGGCATCATCATCATCATCATCATCAACAACCCCCCCCCTTTCCCATTTTCTACAAGGTGTCAGGGTTTTGTGTTAACTGTCACCATCTCTCTTGATTCAGTGCCACAATCCTGCCTTGTTCAACACTCATGCCCGACTGTTGCAGATTTTCTCTTGCACATTCTATCCACCTCTTTGCTAGGCATCCTCATTTCCTCTTAGATTTTTCCTGTCTGTCTCACATCTTTTTCACCAGATTGTCTTCTGCACATGTGTCTGAACTATTGTAATCTGTTCTCTTTCACCTTTTCTTGCAACTGGAGCTACTTTGGCTTCTGCTCTTATGTCCTCATTTCTTCATCTGTCCCGCAGTGTGCATCCTACCACCCTTCTCTGGCACTTCATTTCTATCACCATTATCAACACCAACTCATGTTGTCTTGCTTTTCCAGTAGGTCCTGCTACTGCTGTTTGACTGCATTCTTATCCTCATTATCACAAACCTGCTGTGAGGCATAGGCTGAGATTATGAATACTGCCCTACACTAGAGTCAGATTGCCACAAGTCTGTCACTAATTCTGATGACAACTTGGCTTTGTTGTACTGCCCTTCCATCTCATCTCTGTCCAGCCTCCTCTGTATCATCATGTCATCCACGTCCAAACTGTCCTGTGAAAATACATTGAGTGTAGCAATTCTTAGTTCGTGTTTGGCAGGTTGGTTGTGGTTGGTTTTACATATAGCTTTCACTCAACAGAGCTACCCCAGGTATCCCAGACTAGGCAATTGGCCACTGGCTGGCAACTTATTGACCCAGGGCTGCTGCACTTTATGGCAGGCATATACTGGCCAATAGGGGCACATAAATCCCTCACCATTAGCTTCGGACTCTGGCATAGGTCAGAGTAAGCCAGGTCCTCAACTCACTCCATGCCTATTTGGCAACATTAGTGAACATGACCGAATTACTTAGAGACATATTTTACACTGTGCTCCATGTTCTTCTGTCTTGAGGATAATGCACACCACATTAGATGCCCAAAGCGGGTGGGCTGTACAACTGTTCCCCTATAGAGCACCACATACACTCTGTGCTGCTGCCACAGCACCATTAATTCCAGAGTTTGAGAAAGAAACACTCGGTGTGATTTTGGAGGTGGGAGAAACCCCAGAGATGCACAGTGAAAACATACAAACTCCAGACAGTCATTGGCCGGAGGTCAGAATCAAACTTGTACTTTGTGCATGAGAGGTGAAGACCTTAACCATTATGCCAAGTGGCCTCACTTAAATACTAAATTATTATATTCACCTTTCAATTTATGTCTTCCGAATCTCATGTGCTTAGTTTTTTATGTATTTATCAGCATATTATTCTTCTGTCTAAATTGTCAATTTAATGCAGACATGCCTTATCTGTAACACATGTAATCGATTTACCCAAATTCAAGTCATCTGCATGCAGACTGTAGAACACCTCAAATGAAAAGGATAGGTCTGAAAGATGAAATCTAAGCAAGTGAGGGCCTAGGACAGAGTCCTATGGGGCACCCTATCCAATTGCTGTATGATAGTTGCCATGCTCTGTTTCTAAGTCATGCAGCTATTCATCTTATCAAGAGTACATCAATACCTAGTAGTTTTAATTTATTGATCAGTGTTTTTTGTATGACCCTGTCAAATGCTGAAGTTAAATCCATATAAATTACATCACAACACAATTTTTCATTCATAGCTCTTATTCTATTGTTACAGAACATGATGTTACAGGTGGTAATAGATCTAGTTTCAACATATGTATGCTGATATATGGTTTCAAGTCTCAGCCTTTCCAGTTTTGACAATAGCTTATCCAATATTACTGTCTCCATTATTTTTCCACAACATAAATGTAGAGTTAAGAGTCTGTATGACTCTGAATTTGTTCTACCCCCCCACCCCCCACCCCCGTCCCTTAAAGACAGATTTAATAAGTACGTCTCCAATCTTGAGAAATCACTCCACATTTATATGACCTAGTAAATTATAGATATAATGCTAATGTAAGTTCTGGCTGAAGTTTTCTTAGATCATTATTAACTGATTCCTTCTCTTCCCTGTGCTTTGTTTGGATCCAGTTTGCATAGTTCTTTTTCAATAGAATCAAATTTGATTTGGCATTACCTGGATGTCACTAGGCCAACTTTTCACCCCCTGTGTGAAGCCTAACTGCTTTGCATAAGATTTTGTAAATATATCTATAATCTGTTGTGTCTGAGAATAAATGTTATAATTTGCTCACAGTTTGTCAATTTATATGTCTTTACTTCTTCAAATCTTATGCATTTATAAAATGTTTTCTTATTATGCTCAATATTTTTATATAATTTTATTTTTCAATTTTTTCTTGATCTTGTCACACATTATGCTTAATTTATTTGTCCAACTTGTTTATTTCAGTTTTCAAAGTTGTAGTTCCACCTCTTTTTCATTTCTTATATTTTTGTCTCTCACATTAATCAGGTATCTTGTTCTTATGGAAATATATTCTTCATGACATTGTATAACTAGATCCATTTTTTTTTATTTTTGCACTCAACCACAACCAATGTCTTTGTTAACACTCTCTACATTCCTATTGCAGTTTTACCACTTAACTCATAACTCCAGTAAGTTTTACATACTGGCTGTTTTGCATCCATATAATTTGTTATTAATCTTCTGTGCATTGGTTTAAGCTTCAGTTTGGCAGAATTATCTAACAAATTAACCTGTATAACCCCTTGATCACTGCACATCAATACTGGGGAAACTAGACGAGAAGTTACAGTGATTTCTTTTGGAACACAAATAATGTCTAGTAATTTTTGACCTGGCAAAAATCCTGGCTTGTGTTTGTAAAATATTGCAAAATATCTGCTGCAAAAATTCTACTCCCTGATCTTGTCAAATGCACGCCATCCTGTCTGAACATATGTGTGCCTGCAGTTGGGCTTGGATGCTCTACACATTTTTATTTTTTAAAATGGGACATTTTTTCCATGTAGGTATTTACCCAAATAATCATTTCATTCATGGTGGTCTGAGTCTCCTATGTCTGCATCCTAACAGCTATACAAGCTATGCTTTCTATGAGTGCTGTAAGTTCCTACTAACAGTCAGAGAGTCCTTGCAGATGAAATCATTTGTACTTACATGAATAAAAACAGATCTGTACTTTCTTACATTAAGGTGTTCTAAGATTTGTGTTACATCCATTTCCTCTAATAATTCTATCTCCAATTACAGGAATTTCTTTTCCGATCAGATCTGAAGAATTTTCACCATCTAATTCAGCAACATCTATTCATCTTATCAAGAGTACATCAATACCTAGTTGTTTTAATTTATTGATCAGTGTTTTTTGTATGACCCTGTTAAATCCTGAAGTTAAATCCATATAAATTACATCACAAAACAAGTTTTCATTCATAGCTCTTATTCTATTGTTACATCTGCTCCATAAATTTTTACAAGGGAATGATCTTGATCACCATTAATCCTTCTTTTATTATTGTGTTGTATTTTATTGTTGCTGTTATTACTGTCTTATTAATCCCACTGTTTTCATTGTGTATTATATTTTCAAGCATACGATGCTCACCCAGCTGGCTTGCATATCCACAGTGAGTCATGTTGACAAGATCTGTCTTTCTTACCTTTTTTTTTTTTTTTACAGTAAAGTCTTTCAGTCCTTCCACATTCACTTTTAAATTCTTCCTTTGCACCTGACCCTTGCCTCCCTTTTCAGCCTTTTCTGTTGAACAAATGCTGTCTTATTCTGTAGACTGAAAGTTTTCTAATGGAAAAATGTTATCATTCCACGTAATCTGTATGTTACATAACACATTCATTTCCTTTTTAGTGTGTATTCTCTGTACTTTACAGACTTTTTTCTTCTTTATTTGTTTTTAATGCCCTTTCTTTTTGTATTTCCTTCTAAATGCTCTGAATCATCAGATTGCCGAATACTTGATTTCAGAATTCCAAAGTTGTGAGAGACATTCCCCCAAATTCTCAAAAGCCAGCACGGAGTGCAAGATGAGTGCAGTAGCTCACCCAGGCAATATGGCTGCCATGCGATCCAGGAATAGCCAGCAGGGGCGTGCACGAGAGCTCCAGCACTAATCTTGCATGGACTAAGCCCTGGTATGGAAATCACCTCATTTGCTGGAGAAATCCATGCAAATTACGTGATATTGCAATCCAGGAAGCTTGCAATAGTCAATGCAAGACAAGTGCAATCTGCAAAAATGTACTTGGTTACTAATAGAGTACATTTCTGCATATTTCATAACGGAGCTATTACAGCTCCAAATAAAGGCTGCATATTATTGACGAAGCATGCCAATGCAAACTGTTTAAAAAATTAATAAAACAACTTTAATATTTTTTTCGCTGATCTCGGCTGTTTAAGCATAGGGCAGCAGCGCACAAACGGGATTGGGGGGAAAATAATAAAATAAACTGAAAATGACCATTCTAACAAAAATCAGTATTCTGCCATGCAAGTCAATGGCAGGCAAAAGAAAACTTGACCAGTGAGTAGTGGTTGCTAAGGGAGGAGGCTCAGTGTGGGACATGTAACTATGCATTAGTAGGCAATCCTATGCAAATGAGGGAAAGGGAAGTGAATCCCAGATTTTCCCAGGGTGTGAGGCAGGTCCCAAGAGTGTAAGAGTATAAATGGCTGGGTGCAAGACCAGGATATAGATGACATCATGGGGGTGTGTGTCAGGCATACTGTAAGCAGATTGGAGACCTGTGGCTCGAGATTGTGCCTAGGTTAGCACAGCTAAGCCAGGGGTGTGTCTAAACCTGCCTAGCACTCTTTACAGAGTGTAAGCAGGTGTGTGCGCTGCGCACCAGGTCCTACAGGAAAAAAAAGGAATTTAAATCAGGAAAAAGCAGCTCTGTGCACACATGAACACTCTGTTTGCGTGGCGCACACACAGGCTTAAACAGGGAGGCAATGGGAAGGGAAAACAGCAGTAGGAAGATAATCAAGGAGAACTAGCTTAGCTGACAGGTGAAATGTATCAGAATCAGCCAATTACACAGGCAGCAGACCAGCCCAGCCCAACACACCACTATAAACTATGCAAACACCTTTCCCCCTTGTTTTTTCCAAAAACCCTGCACCACTGGTGTATACAGATGGGGAAATTTTACAAAATGAAAGCAAGAGAAAAAATGTTACGGGCTGCTTTTGCTATCATAAACCAGTATGTGCAAGAGGCTGAGGGTGGTGAGGATGTGAATGCTGCTGAGCAACCCACAGTGAGGAGACGGAGATGAATGTACAGACCCCGGGTAGCCTACCAAGGGCTACATGAGCTGGAGATAGTGGAGCACTATAGGGTGGACAGAGACCTCCTACAGCAAACTGTTGAGCTGTGCCGGCCACGCATCACACACAGAACTAACAGAGGGGAACCCATCCTAGTGGATACAAAGGTATGTGTAGGTCTAAGAATACTAGCTACAGGTACCTTCCAAAGACCAACTGGGGATATGATGGGGATTTCACAGGCATCAGAATCCAAGGTACTCCACCAGTTCCTGGATGTCATGTCAGCACATGTTGGTGAGCATGTATATTTCCCCATCACCCATGAGGCGTTGGCCAGCAATATGCATCTCTTCCACCAGATAGCAGAATACCCTGAGGTAGTGGGTGTAATAGACTGCACACACATATGCATTAAAGCACCACCAGGTGAACAGGGTAGGGTCTACATCAACCTCAAGGGCTTCCCCTCAATCAACTGCCAGGTCGTGTGCGATGCCCAGAGCATCATAATGAATGTGTGTGCTGGCTGCCCTGGAAGCTACCACAACTCCACATCTGGCATCTGACACAGCTGTACCAGATATTTGCCAATGGGGACATCCCACATGGTCACCTAGTGGGGGATGCTGGATACGCACTGGAGCCATGGCTGATGACACCCATCAGAAATGCACACACACCCGAACAAGAACTCCATAATGACACACACGCACAAGCATGAATCATAATAGAGCATGTGTTTATGATGCTCAAGTCATGGTTCCAGTGCCTGGACACATCCGGTGGAGCCTTGCAGTACTCACCAACTACATGTACCCAAATTTTCCTCGTATGTGCCATGCTACACAATATGATCCTGCAGAAACAGCTGCAGTAGGAACAGCATGGGGCAGGGCAACTCAGCCCCCCACCAGTGCCAAGGCCTGCAGAGGCACAGCGTGACTTGGAGGAGGAACAACCTGAGCCTGCCCCAGTAGGCAGAAGGAGGCATGCCCAGTATGCCCTGGCCTTGGCCAAGAGGCAATGCATAGCACATACACTGGCTCAGTAGGGACCCTGGAAATGACACCTCTCTCTGACTCGCACATACAGTAAAAGGCATGCCTAATTTGACACTACCTGTTTTCAAACATGTATAGGGAGTGTACTATGTGCATCTGACATAGGCAGCCCTGCACCACCACCTGAGGCATGAGTGCCCTATTTTAAGCAATATAAAGCACTTTTAAGCACATTTTACCAGTACTGAGCATATTTAAATACAATTGCACATAGCTGCGCACCGTGCTAACTAGTGCAACGTCTGGCAACATTGAGCAAAGTTAGGCAACGTTGGGCAAAGTTGGGCAAACTTGGGTAAACACGCTCACGCCTGCTTTACTGTTCCTTAACCAGTCAGGTCTGCCCAGCAGGAAAATAAAAAGCAGTGACAGGGCTCGAACTTAGGATACTGTGCACTATAGTCACAGTACTGAACCACTAAGCCATGATAGCATTTCACTGGCACAGACACAACTTAAGTCACTCACACACACCAGTTGGGGGGTCACATATCTAACAGTCACAGCCAGCAGGACAATTGTAGACAAACGCAAACACAAACAAATGCTGTATCATGCCCTCCAAAGAGGCATATGGGTAACCTTCCCCCAGGCCTATGCAGACAGATAACAACAGGCCAGGCAGTGTGATGTGGGTTGGGTAAGCTATGAAGTCACAAACTAATATGCGTGAAACTGGAAGCTAAGGTCTGTAGTACAGTGGTATGCCTCAAGCCAGTACGATAGGCAACAGTACAGACTGAAATGGAGTACCTGACATAGCAGTGCAGGCTTAGAAAATGTGTATAAGTGTCAGGTGTACCCCTCATCCTTTGTACACCCACAGTAACAATCAGGTGTGTCCCTCCCAGGTAGAAATGTACAAATAATAGCTGCCCCCCGTATGTAGAAATGTTGATAAGTCTATGCAAATTGACTCATGGAAGCCCTGCAGGCACAGTGTGCTTCCTGTCGATGTGCAACACAAAGGTGAGCCCTGAAGTAAAAACCAACTTGATTTTTCACACACATATAGTATATATGCCCATAGTGGGCATGTTCACAAACTTAAATAAATTTTGCAAATTTCAGTCAACAACATACTGAAAGGTCATACTGGGCATGCTCACACACTTAGGCCATGTCTGAGTACAGCAGTGGGCCACACATATCTGGTAGTTGCAGTTCTTAGTCCAGACACATGTCACTATTCACCAATCCTGCCTTGTGCACACAGTGATATGAAAACATACCCATATGATATATTGGACTCCTGTCATAATCAAACTATGTAATACAAGTACTTAAGTTGTTCAAAGAAAGTTAAAATACAAAGAAGATCAATAAATCTCCAATTAGTATCATCACGAAACAATGAGCACTCCTAACATTATCCAAGCCAAGCTCTGCCAAAAATATTGCCAAAGATTCCACAGAGAACCATGAAGCTTTCTTTAGCTATGTCATAAATATCACTGTAAACTCATATATGTTCTGAGTTAGTGCAAAGAGTAAACGAATACATGTACACAACTGACATTGCCAACATCTTGTCAGGTTCATACATATTCACCTCCCCCTCGCTGAAAAAAGGGCCCATTACTATACCTGGAGATTGTGAAAACCCAGAAATCTCATATACAGTGGTTAAATAGCTCTATCCAAACCGAAAAACACGGCGTCTATGGGATGACTTGGTGTCCCTGGCTGCATCATATGTGAACTCCAAAACAAACAGACCCTGCACCTGAACAGTCTGTTGAGACTCACCCTCTGTACAGGATATGAAACTGTTGAATGGGTTACAGCAACATTTGGCACACTCCACAAGTGTTGGTGCACAACAGACCATGGGAACTATTGTCTTATCTCATTACATCCGAGTGACGCCTCCAGGTGCATCTGCAGTTACCTCCTACTGCTCCTCTAGGCGTCAAATATTGCTTGTTCATATTTGCATTAATCATTCCAAAATCATGCCCTGTACAAGGTATCAGAATATTTTATCTTAAAGCATACATGATGGCAAACACAATTGTATTGATATTTGACCTATGTCAATGAGTATTTGTTAGAATTGTAAGGTGATAACTTTATTTTTTAAAGAATCAAGCCATGCCCACTAGGAGTTAAAGGTACACAATCAAAAGAGCTGTACTGGAGGGAATGAGGGAAGCCTAATAAGCCTGATCTACAAGGCCATGGAGTCCATCCATATGGAACTCATAAACAGAGCTATTGGGAGCCTACAAACATCCAACTCTACCCATTTTGGTTTAGTCAGGGGCAGATGATGGTCCCTAAACCTACTAGACAGTTTGCAAGGCAGTTACCCAGGACATGCATCAATAAAATGAGCTCTACATGGCCTACATAGACCTTGAAAAGACCTTTTCCAACATTCCACACACATTTCGTATCCACAAAATCAACAACCTGTGCATAAACACGTATGTCATCTGATGGATTGCCAATTGGGACACAGAGAGATACCACAAGGTAAGAATTGTGGTCTCCCTGTTGGACTGTAAGCTGGTAACCACTGCTGTCCCCCCATGACTCAGTCCTGGGACCCCTCCTGTCTGGTGTATATTATTCAGTAATACAGTCAAACACATGAGGGCTATGGTTATCAAAGTTTGTGGATGACTGCAAAAAGGTTGCCATAATCAATGTTTGGGACAACAGAGACATCCTTAAAAAGGGTCTCAGTCAGACAGATGAAGTGTCAAAATTATGCACTCGAGCTACAGTCATACAAATACCACATAGGTGCCAACACCCTAAATATGGAAGTAATAATAAGGGATCTATGGACACATGTGGATAGTCATCTCTACTTTCAGAAACACATTCACAAAGTGGTTAGAAAATCATGCTATGTGTTCCTACAAATTGCCAAAGTCTTTGCATGTAAGTCAAAGAAGATTTCCTCTACCCATCAGCCATCAGAGAGTACCACAACACACTTGCGATGAATCTGACGAGGCACCTTCAGCAGCTGGAAAGACCACTGAAGTACCTCAACAAGAGGATTACCGGCCTCAAACATTTGTCCCATGCAACAAGACTGAAGTAACTCAATCTGTGCTTTGTTGCATACAGTCTACTCAGGCGATCTCTGCCCAACAGACAGGCCCATGTCCAATGCAGAACTGATGTACATGCTCTATCTGAAGTAAACCCAAGCTCACTGTGCCACATGCTCTAGGGATATAATCATCACAACAATAAATAGAACATGTTGGAGGGATACATTACTAACTCACAGACTTCTCTTGCTTTGGAACAGGCTCCCAACCTATATTAAGCTGAGTCCCTCACTGACACTCTTCCAGAGGAGCCTTGATGAGTGTATGTGAAACTGAACTGTCACACCATGGATCACTTCATCAGCTCTACGACACAGAGGCATAGAGAACTAACCCCAGGTGTGGTGATAGCTGCACAGTCTGTCCATACTAATATATGCCTTCAGGAAAATAGCCTATGTACCTATATATGTAGGGGTAACACAGTATAATAAGCCAAAGATGGATGGGCAGAGATGTGTGTAAGAGGGTGACCATGACAGGGAGCCATCCAGGACTGTCCCACCCAGCACACATCCCAATGGCACAAAAAACATGAGGTGCACATCTCACCCACTGTACATAATAGCCACCAGTATCTGTAAGCATTACAGTATATGTGGTGCATGTGCCTGCTGTACAACATGACTGTACAATGAAGTACACATCTACTATCTGTAGACATGTACCTGTCACATAGGTTCATATGTATGTAGTAAACTATCTTCACGAAGGCATATATTAGCCTAGGCAAGTTGTGCAGCTTTCCCCACCCCATTGGTTAATCTCCTAAGCCCTAGTTCTAATAGTTAGTACCCTAAGTCCCTTTCTAGTAGGGCTGCTGATGTAATCCCTGGTGTGAATTGTCTGTTTCCTATCCACTCATCAAGGTTCCTACTGAAGAGTGTCAGTGAGCGGCTCTGTCTTATGTACATTGGTACTCTGTTCCACAGAAAGGCAAGTCTCTGGGATGGTACTCTATCCCACCAGCAAGTTGTATTCATTGTTGTGATGAGGTTCATTTCCCTGGAGTGTGTAGTGCAACATAATTTTGTTTTCCTTAGAAGGAGCATGTTCAACAGTTATGTGTTGGACATGGCTCTTTATCTTAGGCAAAGTTTGCCTCTGAGTAGGCGGTGCGCAACAGAGAACAGATTTAGTTTTTTCAGTTGTGTTGCATAACACAACTGTTTGAGGCCAGTAATCCTCTTGGTGAGGTACCTCTGTGGTCTCTCCATCTGCTGGATATACCTAGTCGAGTACATCCAAAATGGTGCATTGTACTCAATGATGGGTCTGATGACTTAAGAGTAGATGGCCACCACTACCTCTTTTGATCTTGATGCAAACCCTTTGTTGATTAGGTGGGCCACATAGGATTTCCTAATCACTTTGGCAACATGGTTGTCAAAGGAAAGATGACTATCTACTTGTGCCCCCGGATCCCTTATTACCTTGTCAGTTTTTAGGGGGTAACACCTATGTGGTTGTTTGTGGTTACTTTGTTTTCCCCAAAGGGGATTACTATGCATTCTTTCACATTGAACTTGAGGCCATGGTTCTGACACCACATATCTGTCTCATAGAGTCCCTTCTGGAGAATATTTGTGTCATCCGGGGAATATTTATGGCAAACACTTTACAGTTCCCAGCAAACTTAGTCAACCACAACCCTCCTGTGTTGGCATGTACTTATGAGAAGTATATACCAAACAGGAGGGGCCCCAGGACTGAACCCTGGGGGACACCAGTTGTTACCGGTTTAGAGTCTGACATGTAGCCAGCAACTCTTAATTTGTGGGATCTATCTGTGAGCCAGTTTGCAATCCATCTTGTGATGTATGGATTTCTGTCCAGGTTGGTGAGTTCATCTATGATACCTGACTGGGGAATGGTGTCAAAGGCCTTAGCGAGGTATAGGAAGGCTGTGTGGAGCTCCTTTCAATCATATGTAGCCTGAGTAACTGTCTCAAAGAAATCCACCCAGTTCAGGAGGCGTGATCTGCATTTAATGAAGCCACACTGGGTGTGTTCAACTGTGTGAAGGTTCCCAATGTCTTTATTGTTGACTTCTATTATGATTGGCTCCATTGCCTTGCAGATCAGACTCGTCAGGCTCATAGAGCAGGAATGCCAAGGGTCTGTTGTGGCCCCAACCCTGTGGAGTGGGAAGAACGTTGCTGTGCAACATTCTATGGGTACATATCCTGTAGATAGGATGTAGAGAGAGGTGTAGGTATCCTTGATGAATATGGATACATCCTCACCGTATGTGCTATGATCCAGGTTCTGATGCTGGAAGGTATGGAATGAGTAGTATTCTGTGTATATATATATATATATATATATATATATATATATATATATATATATATATATATATATAGAGGTGCTGGTGTGCTCTCTGGAGCCTTGAACTAGGTTTCTGTTACTGCACAGATATCAATATTCTCCATACTGAGAAGTGCCTGGAGTGTGTATTTGGAGGCTGAGACTTCTGGCAATAAGAAGCATTTAGCTCACTTTGTGGTTATTTGTGTTGGTTACGGGTTTGGTTTGTCCTGAGTGACTGGTGTTCCACACCTGAAGTCAACGCCTCATTGGTCTGATCCGACCATAAGCTAATTACCCTAGATATCAACATGCTGCCCCCACCCCCCCATTAAAGAAACCATGGCAAAAAATGTCTCCAAAGCCAGCTTCATGCTATGACACTCATGCAGATGGACAATACAGTTACGACTACTGAATCCTACACAATTGCACTTTATAAGCACTTGCATGAGTGCATGGATCATGCTATCCCAAATAGAACCAAGACACTATCCTCCAAAAAAAGGAAGCCAATCTGGTGGTCCCCTGCCATAAATAAACTGTACAACAGAAGGAAGAAACTGCTGAAAAAGAGAGTAAAATCCAATGAGTGTAGGAACTCCCTGGTCAGCCTCATTAAGAAGCTGTGATCCCTGATAAAATCCTCCAAAGCTAGTTACAAAAACAAAATTGCCACAGATTATAAAGACAACCATAAAGCATTCTACAGCTATGTCAATAATCTCAATGGCAACACTCAGGTCTGCCCTGAGTTACAGCACAATGGCACTAAATATACGGAACCAACTGATATTGCCAACATCCTGGCAGACAGGTTCAGTGCTAACTTTACCCCCCTCTCACCCATTAAAGAGCCCATCTCTATACCAGAAGAATGCAAAGTTCCTGTAATCACGGCTGCACAGGTAAAAACCACACTCTCCAAAATCAGGAACACAGCATCCATGGGACCAGACAACATCCCAGGTTGCGTTCTACACGAGCTACAGAATGAACTGGCACCACACCTAAGTATCATGGCCAATCAAAGCCTCACCTCAGGCTTAGTGCCTGCTAAATGGTGCACAGCAACGATTATCACACTCCACAAGGGGGGAGCCACCACGGACCCTGGCAACTACCTCCCCAGTAGCCTGATGAGCCTGGTCTGCAAGGCCATGGAACATATCATCATGGAACTTATAAACAAAGACATTGGTAATTTCCAAACTCCTGACCCCACCCAGTTCGGGTTTGTAAAAGGCAGATCATGTCTCCTAAACCTGATAGACTTCTTTGAAGCAGTCAACAAAGCCATAGATGAAGGTAAGGTGGTTTACACAGCCTATCTAGATCTTGCAAAGGCTTTCAACACCATCCCCCACTGGGTCCTCTCCTGTTTGGTATCTACTTCTCTGAAATACAGGCTAACACAGAAGGTCGTTGGCTAACGAAGTTCACAGATGACTTCAAACTAGGAGCCATAATCAAAACTCCTAATAATGTGGACATCATACAAAAGGGCCTCACTGAGACAGATGCCTGGTGTCAAAGCCATGACCTCAAGCTCAATGCCAAAAAGTGCATTGTCATCCCCTTTGGTAAAAACTCTGTACCAATGAACTACAACATAGGCGGTAGTATACTTAACTCCGAAAGTGTGATAAGAGACCTTGGGACACAGGTGGACAGTAGTCTCTCCTTTGATAATCACATCGCCGCAGTAGTGAGGAAATCCTTCTACATGGCACACCTCATCACAAAAGGTTTCTCATCCAGAAAAAAAGAGGTCATTGTTCCCCTCTACTCATCACTCATTAGACCCATTATAGAGTACAATGCCCCTTTTGGTATGTACCTCACAAGGCATCTACAACAACTGGAAAGGCCGCAGAAATACCTCACAAAGAGGATTACCGGCCTCAAACACATGCCCTACACAGACCGTCTCAAAAACCTCCAGCTTTACTCCGTCGCATATCGCCTACTCAGAAGTGATCTCTGCCTAACATACAAAGCTATGTCAAACCCAGAGCTGTTGGACATGCTCACTTAAAGAAATCCCAATCCCTCCGAGCTACACACTCTAGCGACCTAAACCTTGTCACTACAATAAACAGAACATGCCGGAGGGAAAGATTCCTATCCCAGAGACTTCCCATACTCCAGAATAAACTACCTATATATATCAAACAAAGCTTCTCATTAGCACTCTTCAAGAAAACTCTTGATGATTGGATGGGAAATAGGAAATTCACCCCGGGGAATCACCTCTGTGGCTCTGCTCGACAGTGGCACAGGAAAATAATTTTCTTGGGTGGCAAAAGCCAGGGTACCTTTTTAGGCTGGGCTTGTATAGTTCCCAGGGCTGATAGCCTAGTACCTACCTATGAACCTTTGAGCCTTGCCTAAAAATGGTAATATGGGGACAGCAAGAGCCTTGGCCAGTATTCAGAAGCATACGGGTGACAGGTGCAAACCATATCTAGCGAAGCAATGAGGCATGTCTATCATGTTATCCCAGGCAGACAGAGACTGAATACCCTTTGAATGACACCAGAAGCTCAACCAATTGTTGAAGATTATCATCTTTCTGTTATATTGCAGTATCATGTAGGAGAAGATAAGATGCTACTCAAGGTCAGGGTCATACAAGCCTGGGCTACATGATCATACAGCTACTATATATCTTTTGTCATGTTGTCCTGGGAGGTATGTCTCAGATCATTCACACTGACATGCACAAAGACCCCGTCATATATGTACCTGTTCTGGAGTGATCTAAGTGCTTGTGTTATGTGGCAGATCATAGCACCTGACAGACAACTGACAGTAACCTTCCCCTTGTCCTGCCTAGTGAGTGGAACATCTGTGTGCCTAACTATGGAGTCATCTATTACTAGTGTGTTGGGTATGTTGTTTTGCCTTGGGGCCTGTTGTGAGGCACACTGCTTTGGTGTATTATGTGTTTTTTGGCATGTGCTTGGAGGTGCATGTTGCTTGCTTGTGTGCTTAGGAGGACAGTCACTCTTTTTCAGATTAATATTTGTATTCTCCGAGTATGGTAATATGTATTTATGTGTGTGTTTTGCTGGTGATTATATTGTGGGTCTGGGCATGTTGTTTTGCCTTGGGGCCTGTTGTGAGGCACACTGCTTTGGTATATTATGTGTTTTTGGCATGTGCTTGGAGGTGCATGTTGCTTGCTTGTCTGCTTAGGAGGACACTCACTCTTTTTCAGATTAATATTTGTATTCTCCGAGTATGGTAATGTGTATTTATGTGTGTGTTTTGCTGGTGATTATATTGTGGGTCTATGTGAGACTGTTGGCGTTGTGCTTGTATGACCCTACTCCTGTTGACTGTATTGTCCACTATTGGTTGACAGAGCTTAGCCACCGGTTTGACCCTGTGTGTGCCAGCATGTGGTGCATCAACCCATATATGATATGGTCATGGCCTATGCATACAATACACTCACAATACACCTAGTATGATAAGCCTGCTGAGGTTAGCAAATGTAAGAAAAACTTTTGGGCAAACTGTCAGCGAGTAATGTCTGTATTGCACCCTGTAACTCCATATTGCTTGCTGAAGTGTAAAGAAATACTTAGTTTGGATTAAGAACCCCGCACTTGCCAACTGTGCATGTGTGTGTCTGTTTCTCCCTGGGGAGAGAGAGCAACCTTTTTGGAGACTACTCACACCCCTTAAAAGTGATATACTCATCTTTGTCAAGTCTGATGATGTCACCATCCTACAAATATACCAGTGGGAAAATGAAATCCCAGTAATGCGTATAGCATGTCGTGTAAATGCGTACTGCTATGGTATCATAATGTAGTTAGGTACGGATTTGAATCCTGCACTTGCCAGGGGTGTGTGTGTCTCCCTGGGGAGACAGCAACCTTTTTGGGGACTACTCACACCGCTTAAAAGTGACATACTCATCTTTGTCAAGTCTGATGATGTCACCATCCTACAAATATACTTGTGGGAAAGTGAAATACCTGTAATGTGTATAGCATGTTGTGTAAATGCATACTGCTCTAATATCATAATCTAGTTAGGTAGGGGTTTAAATCCTCCATTTGCCAACTGTATGTGTGTGTCTTCCTGGGGAGGGAGCAACTTTTTCGGAGACTACTCACACCTCTTAAAAATGATATGCTCATCTTTGTCAAGTCTGATGATGTCACCATCCTACAAATATAACTTTGGGAAGGTGAAATCCCACTAATGTGTATAGCTTGTCGTGTAAATGCGTACTGTTCTAGTATAAAAATGTAGTTAGATAGGGATTTGAATCCTGCACTTGTTAATTGTGTGTGTCCCCCTGGGGAGGAAAAAACTTTTTGGAGACTACTCACACCTCTTAAAAGTGATATACTCATCTTTGTCAAGTCTGATGATGTCACCATCCTACACATATACCTGTGGGAAGATGAAATCCCAGTAATGTGTATAGCTCGTTGTGTAAATGCGTATTGCTGTAGTATCACAATGTAGTTAGATAGGGGTTTGCATCCTGCACTTGCTGAGTGTGTGTGCCCCCCTGGGGAGAAAACAACATTTTTGGAGACTACTCACACCCCTTAAAAGTGATATAATCATCTTTGTCAAGTCTGATGATGTCACCATCCTACAAATATATCTGTGGGAAGGTGAAGTCCCAGTAATGTGTATAGCTCATCATGTAAATGCATACTGCTCTGGTATCAAAATGTACTTAGGTTGGGGTTTGAATCTTGCACTTGCCAACTGTGTGTGTGTGCGTCTCCCTGCAGAAAAAATAATCTTTTTGGAGACTACTCACACCTCTTAAAAGTGATATACTCATCTTTGTCAAGTCTGATGATGTCACGATCCTATAAATATACCTGTGGGAAGGTAAAACCTCGTAATGTGTATAGCACATTGTGTAAATGTGTACTACTCTAGTATCATAATGTAGTTAAGTAGGAGTTGAATCCCACACTTACTAACTGTGTGTGTATGAGAGTGTGTGATACTGTTGGTCAATGTGGAGTAGGTTTTCATTTTTTTAGTGTATGACATATCACAATGACAATTGTATGTGCATAACACGTGTAAGGTAGCTGTGGGGCAAAGCCATATGCATACATCTGACCTCAATTATTTAATAGGTGGGTACATGCAGGTGGATGGTGTGACAGCACAAGATGCAGAGGGCAGGAAGAAATGGAAACAGATGATCTACTGTGGCAACCCCTAATGGAAGCATCCAAAAGGAGAAGAAGAAGACGTAGCTCAACCCTTGTGGACTGTGAACACCATTACCATGCATCATTCCACAAGTATGTAACCTGTATAGAGGCTGCATCTGGACAGAGTGTTTAGGTGAGTGGTGACTTCATATGTCAGCTTGTGTATGACACAGCCAGGGACACTGTCCAGTACCATTGCAACTGTGGTTTGGACTTTGGTAAAGAGATGTTTTAACTAGAGTGTCTGTGATTCATCAGGTTTTACATTCTTCAGGTCTGGAAATGTGGCCCTTGTGTAACGACAGGGTGGTGAAATCCACATTCAAACTGTCTGAGAAGAAATTGATAATGTCATCAGATAAGTGTACTTTGTGACCATTTACATTAACTGTGACCCGATCTGAGATTTCCCCTGTAGATTAAAAACAACACTAAAGAAAGCTTTAGTGCTGTCTTTGAAATCCTTGCCATTTTGTATTTTGAAGATTGCCTTGTATGTTTAATGAGGGCTTGTATTTTCCCAATGATACTGACCAGAAAGATTATCCCTTCTTGGTATGTAACTCTTTTTTGGTACAACTTCACACCTTCTATTATAAATTTAGTTCATGGCAGGGGTCCATGAGACTAATACACTTTTGCTGTATAAGTGAGAATTTCTTGTGTTTGTGATAGCATGGTCCGTGCAACCCTGTAAGTGAATAGTGTGCATTACTAAAGGATTATGCAGCTGGGAAAGTGGTAACCTTAGTAATGCAAACCAATGACAGATAGCAACAACAGCATCACCCACAGTACAGTGTCAACCCATGTCATACACACACATGCATACTCAAGTTCCAAAATGTGTGTAGTACAATGCATACGGGCCACCAATAGAAACTATGGAGTGTTAACACTGGCAAATGCAGGGCATGTCACCCTGCTCATGTATCCAATATGCATGTACATGCAGACAGTGCACCTCCACAATGTTCACAAATGGACACCTGCAAAACTGTGTTGCACACACCCCGCACTTACTGTCCACTGTATAATGCATGCTGACACAACATCACACATCAGTCAAGTGGTACATGGGCAAACAAAACACAAATGGAATATACACTGGTGAAAACAATACAACATTGCTAATTACAGCTTTAATGCATCATGCCTGCTCAGCTACACTTTCAAGGATATTATTACACTTTACTGCTGACAACATGCTACACATCCAACCATTGCTATACTTTATTAAAGTCACCCTGTGCATCAGCACCATGTTAGCCTGTTCCTGCATCAATGTTACAGATGACAGGAGGTGGCACAGGTTTCATCATATGCACAGGGTGTGTTGTTGGTTTGCCAGAGGCCTACACTGAGCCATACAATCAACATGTGTGTGTGAGTGTGTGTGTGAGGGCCATGAGTACTGTTATGGACCAATGTTGATGTCATGTGTGCAGGTATGTGTTTGACCAAGGTTTCTGGTTTATGTGTGTGTGTCTGCATGCACACAGTTCCACCATGTGGCTGCCATATACGGGGATTTGTGAGACAGCTACAGACTGTACCTGGCAGGCTTTACAGATCACCATCTTTGGCCACGGATACAGAACCTGTGCCTGGCAGGGGTGCTACAGACAGTATCAGGTACTAATCCAGATTGGGTACTATCCAAAGAGGTTGACAAATGTCCACTGGATCCAGGTCCCTGCTGGGAATGGCCAGAGCCATGTGCATGCGGTCTGCTAGGACAGTCTATGGACAGTCCCCCCAACATTGCTGGGGCTGGTACTGGCACTATGGGAGTGGCTGTGACTTGCTGGACGTCCACGGTGACCTCTAGCTGGTGATGTTGCTGGCATATGTCCACGTCGATGTCTCAAACATCCCGCACTGTCCTGACACATGGACATGACATTGTGGAGGACAAACAATGTCTCACCCCAACGTCTATCAATGACCTCAGTGTAGTTACGTATGGCACCTGCTGGGTCAAAGATAATGTCATTTACAGAGGTGTAATGAGCCCCCTGTGCCCTTTGCCCCTGTCTGGTGTACCGCTCCATTTATGTCTGTGCCTCCATGACAGCCTGAAACATGCGTGTGGTAGAAAGAGATGTGGCACATCTACCAGGGGCATGATGACCAGTAGTGCTCTAAAGAGAACCCCTGGGCATCTGCCTATGTGGTACCATTCCAGACATCTGGCTATGGCTGTTGTGGCCTGATACATGTGCCATAGATACCACATTGTCCTGACAAGTGCCAACCGTACACTGTCCCTCAGCTAAGGGCAATGGTGATGATGGATGTACAGGCAGTATGACTGTGTGACTGGATGGGGTGGAGACTTGTGTACTGTCAATAGGTGGCCCAACAACAGACCCTGACAAACCTGCCTGTGCCTCAACCCACCTATCCTCATGATCACTGCCTGTCTCATTGTCATCAGGTTCCCTGCTGTACTGAACCAGCCCCACCTCGCCACCTGTGAGAGGAAAACAGGAAACTCACTTTAAGACCTGAACATGACTTCAGACCACATGCACACATGCACACATGCATACATACACACATGCGCACATGCACACATGAGCACATGCGCACATGTGCACATGCACACATGCGCACATGCACACACACAAAACTACACTCCTCCTGAAAGCAGACACACACCACACCAGCAATCACAGAACATACACAATAGCAGGTGATGGTGGGGTACAGTATCACAAGCAAAACAGTCATATTGTACATGTCAGCATGCAGGACATGAGTTGCTCAACAGCATGCAGTGCAAGTGTAGTCAGTCCTTGTTACTAACAGTATTCTGGCTTTGATGCATGTGTTTTGTTATTAGGTGATGGCCCTCCCCCTGGAACACAATGCATACATGGACACAACATTGCTGGGCAGGTATTCATAACCCTGTGATGTACTGTACACCATACCTCACAGGTGTACATACCATTGCTGGATGTTTATCTGTGTGTCATTTAAGTATCCAATGCTGATTACAGCCTCTGTGTCTTTAGCAAATAATTGTGGACACATTTTTAGCACATGCATGATGAGTATTCACACAACATCATCAGTGGTGCATGGATAATTGATGGAATATCATTCGGCCACATACCCAATGTACGGTACATATGGTGAGTGTAGATCAATTTGTGAACATGCCAGTCTCATCCATGACATGGCATGCTAAAACACAACTGCATATTTAAATACTACACATACCCAATATGTGTCATATGACCTAGCCACTCAATAGCATCACAAGACATATATGTGTCAGTTGTGCAAATGGTGACTGGCATGTATACTGTTTAGAGGTGAATATGTGTGCACACACACAACATTAGTATGTGTAGTACTGTGGTTACAATAACTGGATGGCGTATAGTACCATAGGTCATCATCATGAAGCATCAGGTGGTCACTCAAGGCTACAAATGTTTCATAAACCAGTACAAATCATGCTGTGATGGAACTGTACTACCTTAGCAAAATTCACCATTTCACAACCAGTTGTTATGTGAGTTTGTAAGGAGGCCAATAAGGAGCATTCCCTGAGATGAATGTGTAGTGTGTTGCAGAGTGTTTAAATGCCCCAGGATAGGCCTCTACCCCTTAAATATATTATGTGTAATGTGTGGATGAGATTTTGGATACTGGAGTGTGTCTTTACAGAGAGTTTGGGAATCCTTTATGTGTAGCATGTTAAAATGCTCTGTATATGACATAGATGTGTATGTTATGTGCATGTTGAGTATCAGCTGTGCCTATCCAATGGTCACTACAGTCTAGCCACATTTGTTTGAGATGGTCTGGGTGTTGCATGTGTTTGAGGCAGCTAATCACATTAGTGAGATGTGCGTGCTCTTACACCAAACATGCACAGCATGCTTTATGGGTAGGTGTGTTACATGTGTACATGGCCTACACCTTAACTATGTCATGCACTTTTTATTTACAATAATAAATGTAGAACATACTCACCAGAATCTGTCTGCTGCCTTGATGACACCACAGAGGTACCTACACAGAGTTGAGACAGTTTGTCAGTGGCCACAACTGTGGCATTGTTACTGTGTGTTTGCAATCTTACAGTACAACAACAGTTTACATTCACAGGGCTACAGATTATGTTCCAAATGATCAGTATTGCACAACAACAGGCTCCACATCTTTGAACAACACACTCCACATCTCACATATGCATGCTCTACCAATACAGATAACAGTAGTCTACAGATATGCCATGTTACCTGCATGCTCCATGTGTGCTTACTGGGTGGCTCCAACCTCCATCATGGTGTATGTCTGCTGCTGTTGTTGTTGGGCAGGTGCCAACAGGCTCATGAGCAGATTCTCCACTCTGGTGAGGGGGGGGTGGATATTAACACCACCCCCTGTTGCAAGTTATTCTCTACGCACATCAGCGGCACACTGACAGACATGTCTGAGAAGATCACTGCACTGGTGGCATACCTGCTCATATGTGCGGTTATGCAGGCCTACCTCATTGACCCTGCAGACAAGATCTTGCCACACTGCAGTACGCTCCTGCTGGTCCTGCCTGGTTCATGAAAACATTAGATGGTAGTGCTGAATCATACTGCTAGTGATGATCATCTTCAGCACTGCTGTAACTTGGGTTCCTGTGGTGGACCATGATCCCTGGAAGACATAAATACAAAAATATGTCTGAGCAAGTCATATGGCACATTTAACATTATACAGTACATATATTACTGAACTGCCATATATAGCAACCTATAAGCTAATCGAGAGTGAAACACTGTAACTGCCACTTATCACTGCTCACCTCACAACTGCTTGAAAGTGCCTTGCTCACTCTCTATCTAATGAACCATGTTGTGCACAGCAACAAAATAAAATCAATATATAAGACTAAACAAGAGTACCTGGCACACTGTATGCAACAAGATGCACCACCTAACCACATCAGATATGCATCAAGCTGATGTTTAAAGAAATATATCATGCATCACAATCAGTGTAAGGTCCAGTAAATGTATTACTATTATACCACATAACTTAGTAATGCCAAACCCATGGCCAAAATATGTGCAAAATTGGGAATATAGGTCACATACTGCTGTAGTACACTATGAATATTGCTAGATACGCAGTTATATGTATTACCATACATATATCAAAGGACATGTTACAGACATACCCACACACACATCAGACATAATTACAGGTCACAAAGGTATGACAACCCAGATAAGCTTTCAGTGTGTACTATACAGTACTGTGTGTCAGTACTTACACAACCTTAATCTTGAGAAATGTAATCTGTGATGAATACAGGGACCACACAAAACAGTGGATGCAACTAATGTGGACATACACAATACTTTGCTGTACAGGCCCAGCGCTTCAATTAGTACTACAGTGCACACAGGATTTGCATTCAACATTTGTACCAATCAATAATCATAGATATAGTGCTTTAGCCTCCAATGGCACACCCTAGTTAAAACCAAGGGACTTAATCATACTGTATGCAATAGCACTTGTTCTACCTAGCAACAGAATACACAGCTTTTGCTAGGATCAAAGCAAGGACTCATAATACCATAACATAAACAGTTTCCCACTAAGCTATCCCACAGATACATATATTTGACGTATTCCAAACATATTGACCATCACAGTCAGTCAACAGTATAGAGAATCTATTGCAACAAGTAGATGTAGGTGTGTATGAGTATATATATATATATATATATATATATATATATATATATATATATATATATATATATATATATATATATATATATATACACGCGTATATGTATATATACATATACACATCCATTTGTCTGCATATACATATATATATAGGCACATATACATTTCACCTTTCATAGTGAGAATATCAATTATACAAGGATGTAAGGTGCACAGTAATGTAATAAAATCGCACAGTCTTGGTATAAATGCATTGAAGGTGTTCAAAGCCCAGGTAGCTTTAGCAGGCCTTACTGACTTCAACATTGCAAACTGAACAAACCACCCACAGTGTTTAACCACCACATGTCATATACCAGCACTGTATGCTGTCTTGTTTGTCACACACTAAAACCTGCATACAAATATGTGCATACTAACCTTCACCAACATATATATCTCCCCCCTTTGCAAACAGTTGCAATATGTCCCCTGCTCTATGCACATATACAGATGTGAATATATATGACACATATATATTTCTCCGTATGTGTGTGGCATACACACACATGGTCCACACTGTTGTAAGTCCCTGGACCTCACAGCTGAACTGTTGGGCCTTGCTGCAACACAAACAGGTGTCATATGTGCATAAAGAAGTACTGCTGCCACATATGAATATTTCACATTATGTAGACTATTCTTCAATAACATATACTGCATGCCAGTAAATACATAAGTGTCACATACCTTTCCTTTGTATAATTTGGTAATATTTATTTTTCCTTTTCTCTCTCTCTCTCTCTCTCTCTCTGTCTCTTTCCCTGTCAGTCTCTGCAATAGAGTGATTGAGTTTGTTGGCAGAGATTGCAGCCTTCTTTTGTAGGAATTTGCATATGAGCATGTTATGGCCTCTGCACCAATTAGTGCCCACCATTTGCTAATTGCATGCAGCCTGCTGTGTAGTAATTGCAATAATCACTGTCACAGCAACCCAGTACTATAAATTGCTGACTCATGTAGGCGTGGCCCTTTCAGCTTTCCAAGATGGAGATCATCCTTGTTTGGTGTGGACATCATTGTTTAAGATAGAAGGTTGGTATAGTTCTTATATCAGAAGCCAGGGGTGTAGCCAGAGATTTACATTTTGTACTCAGACCTAATGTTGCTGCTTCCAGTACCCACTTGTCAGTGTAGAAATGTACTCACCCTTCAAAATGCTACCCCAAGATACATGGAAAGATGTACTTTCTTTTCAACTGTTACAATTAACTGCCATACAAAGCTAGTTATAGAGATGTATTCTTTTGGCACAAGAATTGTTTGTGAACTGCTATACTGTGAATATTCATTTACTCAATTCTAAACAGTTTGTGCTTTTTTAGTGTTGACATTAGCACGAGCTGCTCAGAAAATCTGGACACATTTCAGTACAGTGAGTATGCTTACCTACATCCTTGGTAGACCCTGCACACACAGGTATATTCTACATTTGGGTAGGGTTGCAGAAGTACAGAGAGTGTAAGTAGTATTGTGTGGATTTCATCTTGCTGGACTTACAAGGTTGCTGTGTACATGTTAGTTTATCAAGGCATGTAGTCTGTCTGCATAACTCCCAACTGTGGACCTATCCACACGTTATTTTTTGTCTGTGCACCACACAGGTCTTTTCAGCAATAGAGCAATGGCATTCTTACAGTTGGTTGCTACCAGTACATGGCTACATCCATTTGTACTTCAGTGCTGTATTCCTACATAAGGGTATGCTTCCAAAACTCCTTCCAAAGCTATTTGCACAGTGTGTAACAGCAGAAAGGCGAATATGCCTCTGTGTTTCTGCCTCTGCCAGACCTCTTAACCAATCAGGTACATATTTGAATAGAATCAGGGAAAAGACAAGAAAAAGTCAGGGACAATCAGGGACACCTTTAAAATATTAGCGCCATTAAGTTGAAACATTGAGAGAATCAGAGCATATGAATTAATACACCTTTTCTGAAGTAAAATAAGTGTCTAACTCTTAATTATTGTCATTATTCATTAAGTATAATTCACCACCTCTCTGCCCAAAGTCAGTAGTTTTAGGAAGGATTCAGAGGGACAGAGCTAAAATTTGGGTCAAAATCAGGGACATCCCTGAAAATTAGGGACAGTTGAGAGGTATGACCCTTCCCTAAACAAATATGCCATTGTTTGTCCTGCTGTGATACTGTGTGGGGTTGTAAAGTGATGGTGTAACATTATTTCCTGCTAGAATGGCTGCTTCTCTTATCGTAGTCATGTAATGTAATCCCACAACAACTGTTGGTCAACATCCACAGAACAAGTTGTGTGGTATGGTATTCTTAATTTTCCTTTACATTCACTCATTCTGATGCATGATATAATTATTTAAGCACCAATTTGATGTATATCTACTGTGGCTTAGTGGTACTTCATGTTGTGTACTATGTGCAAGGTCCGGGGTTCGGGACTTGCAGAGGTGTTTTATTTTGTTCCTGAGCAGAACAAGGGCCCTCACATACAGAGTGACTAAAGCACTTTTAAGCAGTTGTAAGTGGGTTTGCACGGGTTTGCGCATTGCTGCACATTGCTTAGTCAAGCGCAAACAAGCGCAAACCCACTAACTACTGCTTAATAGTGCTTATCCCGCTCACCTCCGCGCTAATTTCTTTGAAAGAAAAGAAAGACGGAGAGATAGGAAAGTGGTGAAAAAGGGGCACAAAGATGGAAAGACAATATGGAAAATAGATTGGGATGTTCAGGACACGTGTAGGGAAGATCCATAGCTGCCCATTTCTTCAACAGCAACAGCTGTGCATATGCAATAAATTTGGAGGTAGATATGAACCCTTCAACCCCTGAGAGAGGGGTGACAACAAAGTATGTCGCAATGCCAATTAAATAACATTTCTTGTGTCCAGTGAACATGTGTGCAATGGGCAGCTATGTATGGGGTATAATTTTTTTTGGGGGAGCAGATTACCCTTTTTTTTTTCAGGTGACAGTGGAATGTGGGGTAGGGGAAGTAGGTATATTTGGGTCGGTAGTTTGGAGAGGTAAACAGACAAGACAAACAAGATGCATACAGAGGTGGTATATGACACATGTGGTGGGTGAACACCTTTGACAGGGAGGGATGTTTGGAAATCGCAAGCCCATGAGCCTCCAGATGGAAACAGTGGGACTGAGGTCCCCACCCATGGGCAGTCACCACTGCACCTTCATGGCCCAGAAGGTGGCTGTGCTGGGGGCTGTGTAGGAGGGGCAGGCTGACCCGTGAGTTGCACCACTCAGGCCTCAAACTGGCGTAGAGGTTCTGCAACAGAACATTCAATCTCTCTATGCACCACAGCCCGGACACTACGGAGGGTGATAAGTGCCTCTCTGCCCATGCTTGCACGGGGGTGCTGAGTCCCATTCCCTGCAGTGCTTCCACCTGAAGGTGGCACAGGGCCAACAGAGGAGGAGGTCCCAGGCTGGACACCAGATCTGTTGGTGCCAGGTGCCATGGCCAGCTGAGGTGGGACAGGTGGGTCCGCTGGGACCGGCCTTCCCATACAAACTATGTTTTGGAGAGTTTAATAAAGATATGGATTAGTAACAATCAACAGCATTGCCAATTAGTTATAACAGCATGCAGAAGTATTTCCATTAAGCCGACACACCAGATTTTCAACAGTTGAAAAGCAAGCATGACACAAGCATATATAGAACAATAGTGGACATTACAACAGCATGCAGGTTGAATTGATGGCAACAGGCCACCAATATTGTGGTATTTTAACAGGGCATATGCATAGAAATAAATGCAAATATTTATAAACCAATAGGACATATGTTCCAACAAATGTTTTGATATTAAACATACCGATTGAGGTGTGGAATTGCATTTTTTATGCACATACAGTAGGGTGGAAAAAGATAGCTCAATTAACAACTTATATATCCTTTTTTCACTACATTCCTATTAACTGCAGTTATATGTCCCTTACATGTATTATTACACTACCCAATGTCCTTATATTGTGCAATTGGATTTTGCTAGATCATTATATACATGAACTGTATCTTACATACAAACTGTCCAAGATGCAGATGTTACTGCAACATATTTCGAGAGTTGCTCACACACACTACTACTAAGATGGTACACTGACAGCTCTACTTTCATATAATTATCTAGATATGTTCAGGTGAAAGTATCTGTTATATATTAACAGATCCCTACATTTCTGGCAACACACTGACATTTCTGGGGAACACAATACGAAGCTACTCATGTGCCAGATTAACCTGTACATGCTGGCCATGAACCAACAGTTGAGGGCTGTACATATGCATACAAGCTACTGGCACTCCATTCATCCACGTTATATGGGCCTGCCCAAGTGTGGGTTGACACTGCTTAATACAACACTACTATTTGTAGAATGCAACAGTACAACAACATATCAAAGAAAATGACACAGACGCACTCCATGAATCATACATTTATTAAAGGATTATTACACCTTTATTTATTGGGTTAAAAGACTTTTTGAAGGCTCTCTCATTTATTTTATATAACAGTACATGTAGAATAATTGCTAACTTGCCTCATGATGCAGCCTTTGCAGCCTATCTTCATGGGCTTGCAGGTTCATAGCCCGGTCACCTGCAGCTGTGAAGTAAATGCAGTGATACTGAGACATACCTATCCATAGTATAGACAAGCATAGCAATTAGTAACTACTTAATACAATGGCTACTTACTCAGTACTGGGGCATTAGGCATTGCATGGGATTCCTGGATTCACTGGTCCAGTTCATCACCCTACATTGCTTCAGGTCAGAATAATGGTGCCTGACCTGCTCACCAGTCCGAGGAACACACAGTGGCACTGGTGAGATCATGGGCAAGACTACTCCAGGCCTTCATTTTATATTGGGTACCCTGGTACTGGACCCGCAGGAGTCTTTCCTCATGTTTGAGGATGAGGAGCCAAACCATAATTTTGGTCTCCTGGATGTCCCAGTGTTGCACTCTAAATCGAGTGCCTTCACCAACACCAGCCATGGTGACTGCAGAAGGAAGCTACAACCAGTTATAGCAAGTATTCCCACCTGTGGAGCTTAAATATGCCTCATTTCCCACACTTATTTGTGATTGGCCAGTTTTGGAAATACTCAGCTGTAGGCACGCCTGCTTAGCTGATGTTGACAATGTTTAAAATTCCTTTGATAGATATCTGTCTGTTGAAAGTGCATGTTTGTGAAATGCTGTCATGGCTTAGTGGTTAAGTACTGTGACTATAATGCACAGTATCCTGAGTTCGAGCCCTGTCACTGCTTTTTATTTTCCTGCTGGTTAAGGAACAGTAAAGCAGGTGTGAGTGTGTTTATGCGACTTTGCTCAACTTTGCCCGACATTGCCCGACGTTGCGCTAGCGTGGTGCGCAGCTATGCCCAAAGACATTGCGGTTGTGCTGGTTAGCACAGTGAGCAGCTATGCGCAACTGTATTTAAATATGCTCAATACTGGTAAAATGTGCTTAGCAGTGCTTTATATTGCCCATAATAGGGTGCTCATGCCTCAGAATGCATAACCATTTCACCTTATATATATATATATATATATATATATATATATATATATATATATATATATATTTCGTTCACTACTACATTTAACATTTCAATGCTTTTTACAAAACTTATACATAAAAAATGTCAGGAAATATTTTTGTATACAGATTTCCCACAGAAAATGGAAAGTGCAGTAGTGGTACTGGAACCGGGAATGCCTCCTCTGTGTGCGAAGGCTCTAACCACTATGCTATCTCTATGCTGCTTGGTTTGCATATATTTTTCTTATTATCCTCTTCTGGTGTCTAAGCTGCTAACGTTAGCAATGGGCAAACCCATGCAACTACGTGCAGGTATATCAGGAGAAAAAATATATATTTTTATTTGTAATTTTGTAAGTTGTTTAATATGGGGGAGTCTACTGTTACATTGTACACATGTGAGCGGACTTGCTCATGTAACTGGAAGTTGCAGCATTTTTTCATTGCAGGGGCGTGGATTTTTGGATTGCTCAGCAGTCTGACATGCCCCCTACACTCGTCCATGCTCCGTATAAGCTTTAGAGTTAAGGCAGCACGTCCTCATTAATATGCATGGCGTGCTGCCTTCATACTCTTACACTGGTGCTTCCGTGTAAGACTGATCTAGTCTTACACGGAAGATTAGTAAATCCGGGGGAATGACTTTTCTCAACTCATTGAGGACTGCATTGACTATATAATGATGATTATGAGTTACAATATTCTTATCCTGCTTTAATGCAGTTTAGTATGAATGTAATATGACATTTCAAGTTTATAAAACCAACTTTTAAAGTAAAACTGTCCTTGATTTTGGGGCTTTGTTCCTTATAACATAGTTTTGTCCAGATTGGTTTGGTTTCTCCTACAGATTGAGAGCTATAGTGTGTGTGTGTGTGTGTGTGTGTGTGTGTGTGTGTGTGTGTGTGTGTGTGTGTGTGTGTGTGTGTGTGTGTGTGTGTGTGTGTGTGTGTGTGTGTGTGTGTGTGTGTGTGTGTGTGTGTGTGTGTGTGTGTGTGTGTGTGTGTGTGTATGTGTGGAGTGAGGGGCTTATAGCTTGGTTAGGGTGATATTATTGGCAGGTAAGCACAGTCAAGAAGGCAGTCCATGTTTAGAATCATAGAAGCTCATGTTCTGTGCAGTTGATTATTTAAAGGCTCTGCCATACATTCTAGTTAACACTAAATATAGCTGCTACCCATACTAAATATGACTGAATCCTAGTAATTCATTAAACAAATGTTTGAAAAGCATGAAGTGGAGCAGTTTAATGATCCTTAGAGCTTCCTAGCTGAGGTTATTAGCAAGCTGTTTGCAAGTGTTCCACCTTTTGTACATTTGCCTCATGTTATAAGAAGTAGTATTCCGCATTTTGGAGATGGAAGGTTATAAGCCATATTTGCAGCATTTAGATAAGTTTAACATGGCTTTGCATTAGCCAGGAATAGAATTTGATTGTTAGATTGATTGACAGTTGTTTGGTTCATAGATGGTAGTTGGATAAGGGGGTTAGAGTCCACTTGGCTGCATTCAGTATGGAAGAAAGATTTGTGCCACTATGTGGTATTACCAAGCATTGTGGGATTCCCACAGTGCTGAAGGTTTTTGAATGAGTGAGAGAATCTGGATATGAAAAGTTTTATTAAGCAAGAAGTCATTATGGGTGTTGTTGAAAAATGTACATATGCTGTCTTTGCGTTATAATATCCATGTTTTATAGGCAATGTTATCTGTTTTGTGTATGTAGGATTTTTGAATAAGTGAGTCATCAGGTAATTTACACTGGAATCATTTGTTCATTATGGATTTAGCAATTGTGATTTGATTGAGTAGCTTATCAGGAAGGATGAGGTTAGCAGGTTGTTTTGAGGATGAATCTGGAGATGTTCCTTTCTTCAGTTTTATGGACATTTTGATACAAGCATGTTCAAGGAGGGAGGAAATAGTTTGGTTTTCCAAGACTTAGATGGTAGGAAGTTTTAATAAGTCAATTTGTTACAGTCCTGAGGTGGGCCTTAGAAAGCCAGGCTAATTTGGCTAATAAATTTTAAGCTCATTCTTTTTTGCTTTGGTTGAGCCTCAGACTTTATTACGGAAGGCAGATCAATTAAATGAATAAAGATGAAAAGAAAGTAGTCATTAGATACAGTTATACAGTAAGGAGTAGATTGTTGTGTTTGGTAGGCATTGTTTTTGTGTTTATTTTTAAGGGCACAATAAGTAGGAATAAGACCTGGTGTAGCATTTCTAGCACTTGGCTCTTTAAAATGGGATGGATGTGATTTGGTGTGATTTTAGAGGAATGCAGTGGAACTAGTTGTTACCCAGAATAGATGCTCCACAGACAGTACTAGGCATTTCTAGGTGGTTGTAATTCATTTTTGTGGAACGATTTAGGTAGAACAGCTAAAAGAAAGTTAATAGCTCTGACAAAGAAGAATTTGGTTATAGGGAAGCAGAGGCTTCCTGAGTTTACACTAACATGGTGTTAGATTATTTCTAGAATACTGTAGAGAGAAGCTTTTAGTATTAAAGCTGTGGAAATGCATTTTGTGAATCACAATCTAAGATCAGGTCCTCTTTGGATTTTGCTGTGCTAGATCACTAGGAGTTTGCATCAAAGATCCTGTATGCTATACAACAGATCAGATGATATTCATTTAAGTGATTAGGCTAGATTTATTTAACCTGCACTTTTCATTATTATTGAACGATTTAGTGGTATGATCTTAATTTGCTTTGGTTTGTTTAGTAGTTCCAGGCATTTCAGCAGAAAAGGGAACAGGCAGTCATTCAGGTTGGACTCTGGTAGTGCAGGAGGGATCTGCTTAAGTTTTTTCTTACCCTTTCTTTCTTGAGCATTGTTTACATCGGGGTGAGTGGTGGCACATTGCTCCAGAGTGTAATTTCGTTTTGCAGTGAGCGGTATGTTTAAAGCTGCTTGTAGTAGCTAAGTTGCCTGGTGAGGAGTCACAATGCTACTAAGGTAATTGTATTCTTGATAAATGCTGTGCTCTAATATTTGCCACTATGATTTTTTTATACTGGGTTCTAACAGGCTGCATTTGCTCAATTTGTGTGGTTATTTAGTTGGGGTAGGGGTATGTAGTTAAGTAAAGTTTGCTAGGAAGATGTATTTGTCCATAAACACCTGCCTGTTGGCATTTTATTAAGAATGTTTTAGAAAGGGGAGTGAGGAATGCAGAAGGGAGAAAATAGGAAATGTAAGTGCAGAGAATAAGAAGACAGGTAGTGGTGTAAGATAGGAGGTAAAAGTAGGGGATACATTATTTATATGGAGATCTAATGATGTGGTGTCCTCAGTGGCATGGGTGTTTCGTGCACATTTATACTTCCTACCCATTTTATTTGGTCATTTTTGTAAGTGCCTAGTTAAGGGATAATTTTTGATTACTGTAAGAGGGATTAAGTGTCAAACACTCTGAAGTCAAGTATTACTTTATGTAAGGCGTGTTACACACACACTTATCTAAAATTACCCTTCATGCCACATGAGAAAGACAATGTATAGTTTGCTAAATTGCATTTTAAATGAAGAGTTTATAATTATTAATGGCTTTTTATGGTGCAGAAAACGGTATAATCAGCATTGTACATGACTGCACTGTACTATGGTCTTCCTGTTTCATGTATGATCACTTATCACATGTGTCTAATTATCACATAATTTGTGATGCATCTGATGCCCATAATCATTTATGGTCTGCCATAATGAAAAATTTAAAAATTCAGTAAAATTATATTGCCTTGACTTTCACTTTGTCATATTAATATGCTTCTTTTTTATTTATGCTAAGATATATTATCCATGGGATGGAGCCCTAAAAACTATAAATTAATACTTTTTTAAGTTATCTATTATTGTTTCCTAGTATATCTTAAAGCAGGGGTTTAACATACATTAAAGCTCTGTTTAGATAATTGTAAATGAATGCATCCATGCTATTAGAGTGACAGGTAAAAATGTTTAGCTTAGCAACAGAATACAGGTTACTTGCATACCTTATGAAATTAGTCACTTCCTAGGCAAGCTTCCCTTTTGGACCATTTGAAAGCTAGCCAATTTCCTCTTCAAAGGGGAGAATCAAACTTTGTATCATGTGTTTGTGAGGTAAACACCTTAACCATTATACCAACCTTCATGCTGGCAGTGAACTTCCAAAAGAGTCAGATTTACTCCTAATGCACCCCTTAAATGTTGCAAGTAATAGTCTTCATTTTCCATTACTTAACTCTGAACTTAGTTTGGAATGTAAAATAAATCACTTATCAGAAAAAGCAGGTTTATTATATTAACTGGATTTTAAAATATTAAGGTTTAACATGTACACTGGAGGCATATCATTCTCAAGAAATCAAGTAATCTGCACTAGTTTCTGTGTCTACTATTACAATTATATTAGCACACACTATCAAATGGCCTCTACTGTTTTCTAAAATTGTGCTAAAATGTCCAGCAGCAATCAAATCAGATGCCTGTGAACAATCAAGCCTAGTCCCATGTCTCCAGTTAAGTATAAATAATTAATACAGCTGGCAAAAGAGAATGCTGGTAAAATTAGTTTGAATGTGAATAACTCCTTTAAGAGTTAACACTGTATTTGTTAAGTAGCTCATATTAACTTTGTGAGCAATGGTTAGTACTGCCCTAAAATTTTACATAAATTAGGATTCTGAATAATTTTATGAACACATCTGAAGTGCATTAATTTTTAAAATCAATTCCTCAGTGAGGCTAAACCTTTAGAGGTACAGCGCATCTGCTTTACAATTCTGCAGGGATTAAAGTTTATATGAGAAATCATACAACATCTCTTCTTAACGGTAACATACAATACATAATTGAATTAGAAAATGTTCAAATGACCAGCAAGAACCCTCATTGTATGTTTATATAATAAACAGATCTGGTGAATTCATATAATAAATGATGCAGATCAAATGCTTCTAAATGATGTTTTGAAATTAATCATCACCAGTGAAAATATGCTTTCAAAATCTCCATGAAAGAGAGAAAAAGTTTTGAGATTATATTAATTCATTGACTTTCATTTCTGCTTTTTAGTGTCTCACATTAACTCAAGATAATGTATCTGAGACATACTAGAAAGATGAAATTATTTTAATTCAGATTTCTGTTTCTTCTTTAAAACAATCATTTGCAGAGAACACCCTGCGGACCACTTGCAAATGAGCATGGTATATAAATGAAAATGTTAAATTTTTAAACCATAGAAAATGTTTTAAAGTAACAGGTTTCTTTCCGTTTTCCTTATAATTTTTCAAAATAAAGGACTGTAATGACTAACATCAGTAGGCTGTTCAAGTAGATTGCCTCTATTTGATAGCATTTGAGATGAGACCATTTATATCAGGATTTCGAAAATCTTGTTTTAGCAGGATGCAAAGACAGATGGTAATGCAGCTAGGGATATAGACCACAGTGGTTTCTGTATATTGCAAGCTGTTCTTCACTTGTTAATGTGAAGTGTTAAAAAGTTATTAGAATTCTAAAGGCTAAATCTATCATAGAAATAATGTTATTTCATTTTTCTGGGGCATTGACTTCCTGACATTTTTATGCATATGAGTGGCCCCAGTTCAGCAATACTTTTCTTTTAAATACACCTGATCAGACGTATTTTAACATCGTGCAATAAAACTTTAATCTTTGGTACTAAATGTTGCATTACAAGTTGAAATGTCTTATGTCTACTGTCATTCCTCAGAACAAGTCTGTTCATATTTTAGTGTTGTAGAATCAGTAAAATAAGTGAATTTTAGTTAAGATGTCAGCATGGTGATGTAAAAGTTAGTATGACTGATTTATATACAGAAAAAAAACATTATTTTCATTTGCACATAACTGCAGAAAGTGTTTCATTTATTACACTGTTTTATGTCCTTTATGTAATAACAAAGAATGTGAATAAGAACAAAAAACATAATTTGCTTAATGGGGAAAATAAAGGAATAGCTTTTCAACATAAACGGCTGTAAAATGACACACAAAAAATTGCATGTAGCTTTTTCTGTGTTACATAAAAGGCCCTGTAATATGCACAATTCATCTCTCAAACTAATATAATGAACTGTGAGGATTGTTGTTATATATTTATTTATTTAAATTTGATGACCTGGGAAGTCCACTGGGCCATAAAGAGTCAGTTTTCAGTGAAAGCCCGAGGAGAAAAGCTCCAAATATTGCAAGTTACATATTAAATGTTACAAAAGAATAACAAAGATTTGTACAGAACAATTAAAACATTTACAGAAATATAATACATTATGTAATCAGCTTTTAGTGAGTTAACATTTAAACAGAATGTTACTAGCCCTTTTGGAGGTTGGGTAAACTGAACATTTGCAGAAAAAGACATTTTTGTCATATAATCTCTTTGTAAGTAAACATTAAACAAGTAGCTACTAGCCCTTTGCAGGTTAGGTAGACCATTTTGCATGGAGAGAGTACAAGAAAACTGGATTATGGAAAGCATAGTACATTAGACAGAAGAGAGAACATCTGTCTCTGGTAGGGAAATACTGTTTTACGTTGAGATGAAGCAATATAATTGGTAAGTGGTAATGATTTTAGTGCAGGGTAGAAAGAGATGGGTTGGAGAGGGGTTTATGTTGGAGCATGACATGGGCATTCCCATTTGGCTGATAGATGAGAGAAGAGATTTGAAATTGGTGTGGTTTGGAAGGTTGCAAATGTGGGGGGCTAGAGAGTTCCCCTGCTTGGCTAAGGAGAAGGACAGTAGCAGGTGGCCAGGAGGTCATGCTGATTTGTGGACCTGAAGGAGATTTTGTTTTGTGAATCTGAGTTGGAGGTTGGGTATATAGGGTTTTAAGGATGCACTGAGAGATGGGCAGTTTGTGGGTTTAAAGATGAGCTTGTGAGCAATGGTGAGTTGTAGATAACTGATGTAGTTGGGGAGTTCAAGCCAATTTAGGGTGAGGAGGGAGTGGCAGTGGTGGGATGAGTTTTTTGAATTGTTTGCAAATTTTTAGATCTTGTGGTAGCAGGATTCAAGTTTGGATCATAAGCCGAGGTGGAGATTTGTGAACAGAGGGGCACCATACATCAGGAAGGGAAGCAGGAAGGTGGATGCTAGGGTTTGATGGGTATAGGGGCTTAGGAAGCAGTTGTGTCTGTAGAGGAGACCTATCTTTTGGTGTTTTTTTTGATTGCGGAGTGGATGTGGGTATCAAATTTTAGTTCATCATCAATGATGATGTCGAGAAGCTTGGTGGTGGGAATGATTTCAAGGGGGGTGTTGTTCTGGTTCTGTATGGTGAATGAGGTTTTGTCAATAATAGAGTTTTTGGTAAGGGAAAAGATCATTAGTTTGGTTTTATTTACATTTAGAGCTAAGTGGTTGGACTGTATCCAGGTCGCGGTTGTGGAGAAGGCTAATTGGGGTTTTGCAAGGAGTTCAGAGGGTGAGAAGGCTGAGCAGATGATAGTTGAGTCATCTGTATATTGGATGACAGATGACTCTGGGATGGAGTGGTGAAAGTTGTTAATAAACAGGTTAAAGAGTAGAGGGCCAAGAACAGAACATTGAGGGATGCCTGTGGGTGTAGGGAGGAAGGGGAAGGTCGAAGTTTTCCATTGGACAGCTTGTTGGTGATTGGACATGTAGCTGGAAAACCAGGCTATGGTGGCGGGAGAGAGATGTAGAGTGGAAGGCTGGGATACGAGTAGGGTGTGGGAGATGGTGTTAAAGGCTTTTGACA